>NW_024870902.1:4987500-5121390 GCF_019054845.1 Dipodomys spectabilis | reverse complement strand
AATGGGTCAACCTGTATCCTTGTTTCAGCCTTTTGTTATTTCCCTTCCCTTCCCCAAATTAGAAAAATGTATCTAGTGCCCATAAGTAGCTAGAGTAACTCTTATCAGAAGACTAAAACTTCTGAGGTAAGCACCACTGCACATTTGTGCTACTATATATGTTTCGTGTCTATGGGGGGGTGATATTGACAGTGACATTTATTTTTGCAGATGCTGTGACTTGTTCTATGTAGAGGGGTCTATGAATAAATAAATTTAAAATACGAATATTATCTAGTATCTAGAGTAAAGGAAGAGATTACAGTTTAAATTATAAATAGATATTAATACAACTTCCTTAAGATGTGTTTATACATCATACTGGTTTTAGGTGATCCATGTCACAATTTTATCTTAGTGTAATGTGAATTAAAAATACAATTTTCTGAATATTATTGCCTAGGAGCAGCTATATAAAGAAATGAGAGCCAGGTACTACTGCACTGAGGAAACGTGGGAATAATGTTAGCGATACTATGCAGATAGAGTAACATTGCAAAGGAGGCTTCTAAACCTTTGATGATAGGAAATGCTGAGAAGTGGATATTCAAATGCCTTAGAACGTCTCTGATTTGGGACTACAGAACTCAATCTATATTATCATCACTGCATTTCCTAATTATAGCCAATATAGGAAGATTTGATGGTTAAAGTGTTTTCATCCCACTCATCAGACTCGTAATGCTTTCAGCTTTCTGAGGAATTTCATAAAAGGGATGCAGAAAATGATCAATATTTCTTAAAATATAGTCATTGAAAAGGTAATTTGTCCTACTGTGAGCTTTATAGCTCCATTTTGCTACTTTCACCAAGATACATGGATAGCTCTGATTTGGGGGGGGGGGCAAATGTGAACCCCTTAAATATCACCTAGGTGAAGTATATCACAGTATGTGACAATGGTCGTTTAAAATGGCTATATTTGTCAAGCATCAGTGGCTCTTGCTTATAATCCTAGCTCCTCAGGAAGCTGAGATCTGAGGATCACAATTGAAGCTAGGCCGAGGCAGGAAAGTCAAAAAGACTCTTTTCTCCAACTAACCCCCCCAAAAGCTGGAAGTGGAGCTGTGGCTCAAGTGTAGAGCACTAGCCTTGAACAAAAAAAGCTCAGGGACAGTGTGTAGGCCCTGAGTTCAAGCCTAGGATTGGCATCAAAGAAGAAGAAGAAGAAAGAAGAGAAGAGAGAAGAAGAAGAAGAAGAAGATGAAGAGAGGAGGAAGAAGAAGAAGAAGAAGAGAAGAAGAAGAAGAAGAAGAAGAAGAAGAAGAAGAAGAAGAAGAAGAAGAAGAAAGAAGAAGAAGAAGAAGAAGAGAAGAAGAAGAAGAAGAAGAAGAAGAAGAAGAAGAAGAAGAAGAAGAGAAGAAGAAGAAGAAGAAGAAGAAGAAGAAGAAGAAGAAGAAGGAAGAAGAAGAAGAAGAAGGAAGAAGAAGAAGAAAAGCCGTATTTGAAAATTCCATTTCTAGGAATGCATCTCAGGGAGAAAATTACTCTAAATGGGAGAAAACAAATCATTACATCATGAAAGTAGTTACAATAAGCAAGAATTGCATGCATTCTAATAAAGACAAGAGGTTAAGTAAATTATAGTAGGTTCTTAAGACATGTAGAGATAAGCCAGGTGCCAGTGGCTCATACCTAGCTACTTAGGAGGCTGAAATCTGAGGATCGGGGATTGAAGCCAGCTGGGGCAAAAAAGTCCCTGTGAGACTCTTACCTCCAATTAACCACTCAAAAACCAGAAAACGGGGCTGTGGCTCAAAGTGGCAGAGCACTAGACTTGAACAAAGAGCTCAGGGACAGCACCCAGGCCCTGAGTTCGGGCCCCAAACCCCACAACCACCACCACCAACAAACAACAACAAAGACATGCTGGGTAAAGAAAAGTAGCACTAGCACAATAAATGCTACATGACAATCAGATCAGAACCATTCACCAACAGGAAATTCCTATTTGAAAGTCAAAGAATACAAAGGGGCATTCCCCTTCCCCTTCTAAATGACTCTGAATGTTATGCCCTGGACGCTGAAAACAATCTATGATCATGTATTCACACCCCCCTTATCCATGTTCATTGAGGGAGTTCATTGTGGATGCGAAGGTGAGGACAGCTCCCAGCCCTGAATATTGTATCTTTGTCCCATACATCCGCCTATGGTGAACTTTAATTTGTAAATTTGGCACAGCAAGACATTGAGAATAATAACTGATCATAAAGCAGGACAGTTTTAACCAGATAACACAGTAAGTGTGTGTAAATGTGATCTCTCAACATATATTATGGCAGTCACTTGTCTTACGCTGCTGGTTGTGGGAAATTATAGAATCCATGAGGGGAAATCGCCCAAGGGAATGACAGGCACCTTGTGTATTGAAGCCCTTCACTAGCAGCTGATATAACAAGATGTGTACCAAGTGACTACCAGGTAGGTACCATATAAATCATGGCTACACTCCATAAAAGGATGATTCAAAGTCTCAGGCTGGACCCGCGTAGGACAGGAGACACATTATACCACTCAGAGTAGCATGCAATTTAGAACTGTGAATGATTTTTGTTTCAGGAACTTTCCATTTCATATTTTTGGTGTGGGTTTTTTTTGGTGTTTTTTTTGTTTGTTTGTTTGTTTTGTCAGTCATGGGGCTTGAACTCTGGGCTGGGCACTGTCCCTCAGCTCTTCAGCTCAAGGCGAGTGCTCTGAGCCACAGCGCCACTGCCAGTTTTCTGGTTGTTAAATGGAGATAAGAGTCTCACGGACTTTTCCTGCCTAGACTGGTTTTTGAACCATGATCCTCAGATCTCAGCCTCCTGAGTAGCTAGAATTACAGGTGTGAGCCACTAGTGCCTGGCTTCCATTTCATAATTTTGAGTCCCAGATGATAGTAAGGCTAAGGGAAGTGAAACGGTGGTAAGGGAAGACTACTGTTCTAACAAGATGATGCAGGTTGCAGGGCCCTGGTGGCTCATGCCTGTAATCCCAGCTACTCAGGAGGTGGAAATCTGATGATCGCAGTTCAAACCAGCTTGAGCAGCAAGAGACTCATAGGTCCATTGATTGCCACAAAAAAGCTGAAAATAGAGTTGTGGCTCAAATAGTGCATGCCAAACTTGAGCAAAAAAAAACAACTAAGGGACAGTGTATAGGTCCTGAGTTCAAGCACTAGGATTGGCATCCCCCCCCACACACACACACACACACACACATACACATAAATTATTTGTTGAATGTGTCTTTGGGTCTGTCTTTCCATGGCAAGTCTTCAGTCTTTACCTTGTTTAATACTTGCTGCAGTCCTTGTGAATCGGGACTAGTACTAGGAGCATTTGTTCGGTAGCAGGAAGTGATTCTTGGTTCTACCCATTTGCTGTGCTGGCTGTTAACAAGACTCTGGTATTCTTCCTGTTGTAACTTTCTCTATCTCTAATCTCAACCATTGGCCAGAACGCTGTCAGTTATTTGATTGAGATGATGCACCAGCCAGAACAGGCTTTCTGTGGCGTTTGTCTGCCCTTCCTGACATGAGCGTGAGGCTCCAGTGTTGGTCTTGGCCTTGTCCCACTACTGGTCCATTCCTCTTTCCTCTCCCCATGCTTGTACCATGCCAAGACACAAGAGATCCTCCCCCAGGAAAAGACTTTGCTAAAGATCAATAAGTACTTGGCAGGAGATGAGGGACAGAGATGGGGCGCATGCCCCGTTTTAATGTAAGTGTGAGAGCAAGATATAGTAGTACATGATCGTGTATGAAAAAAGTATATGGCACAAGAGAAAAATTCGTTATTATGCAACAGATAGACTGTAGAAGCTACAAAGCTATTCTTTGGTTATTGTTGATGAGATACAGTGTTTCTATACTGCATATAAACAAAGTAAAAATTAAGCAGGAGGGGGTGAATGAGTGACTGGGACCAAGGGCTTCCATACTTCAGGTCCCATCTGCTCCTTCTCAGAGAAGGCAGAGCCCCTGCAAGGCTCAGCCTCCCACTGTATTGTACTGAAAAAGTAGAGTCATGTAGATGGGAAGTTCAATGTTGACTTGTTGACAATGTGCTGCTTGGTAGTAATGTGCCAAAACCAAGATCAGTGGATGAAAGTATATCTATGAAGACCCCAGAGAGATTGGGCTGGAGAAGGGCCTCTGTTCCTTGCAAACAAATGCCGTAATTTGAAAACCATGAATGGAATGCAATCCCCAAAGAGTGAGCGGAGATGGAGGAAGGAAGAGGACTTGCCACTGGGCTTTTGAATATTCTAACTGTAAGGGGTCTAGAAGAGGAGGAGGAGCCAGCACAAAGGGCTAACAAGGCGTGTTCAGTAAGAAATTAGAACCCATGTGGACAATGGGTGGGGCCTATAAAATACTGCTGCAGCAACAGAAAACAGCATGGCAGCTCCTCACAAAAGTAAAAATACAAACCCCTAGCTGAAAAATAATTAAAGTAAAAAGAGCTGTGAGCAAGGTTCAAGTGGTAGAGCACCTTCCCAGCAAGTGAGGTCCTGAGTTCAAACCCCAATATTGTGAAGAAAAGAAGAGGAAGAGGAGGAGGAAGAGGAGGAGGAGGAGGAGAAGGAAGAAGAAGGAAGGGAAGAAGAAGAGAAGGAGGAGGAAGGAGGAAGAGGAGGAGGAGGAGGAAGAGGAGGAGAAGAGAAGGAGGAGAAGAGGAGGAGGAGGGGAGGAAGAAAAAGAAGGAGGAGAGGAGGAGAAGGAGGAGGAGGAGGAGAAGAAGAAGAGGAAGAGGAAGAGGAAGAAGAAGAAGAAGAAGAAGAAGAAGAAGAAGAAGAAAGAAGAAGAAGAAGAAGAAGAAGAAGAAGAAGAAGAAGAAGAAGAAGAGGAAGAAGAGGAAGAGGAAGAAGAGGAAGAGGAAGAAGAAGAAGAAGAAGAAGAAGAAGAAGAAGAAGAAGAAGAAGAAGAAGAAGAAGAAGAAGAAGAAGAAGAAGAAGAAGAAGAAGAAGAAGAAGAAGAAGAAGAAGGAGAAGGAGAAGAAGGAGAAGAAGAAGAGGAAGAAGAGGAAGAAGAGGAAGAGGAAGAAGAAGAAGAAGAGAAGAAGGAGAAGGAGAAAGGAGAAGAAGAAGAAGAAGAAGAAGAAGAAGAAGAAGAAGAAGAAGAAGAAGAAGAAGAAGAAGAAGAAGAAGAAGAAGAAGAGAAGAAGGAGAAGGAGAAGAAGAAGAAGGAAGGAGGAGGAGGAGGAGAGGAAGAAGGAGAAGGAGAAAGAAGGAGGAGGAGGAGGAGGAGGAAAGAGGAGAAGGAGGAGGAAGAGGAGGAGGAGGAGGAAAAGACAGATTGCAGTGACTGAAGAATGGAGCATAGCTCTAGGGAAGAGACAGAGTGGAAGGTCAGTGTTGACATTAATAATCCAAATGGGAGCTAGGAGAGCCTCGCACAGGCAAGAAGAGGGCATGGGGGAGGGGAACCACGCGATGAGATAAAGTTGGCAGTCACAGCGAAGTTCCCCAACCACAGGATGTGTGCTGAGGACAAGGACGGACAGAAGAAGCTGTCAGCGAAGGCCCCGGGTCATGGTCAGCATTCAGGACCATCACATTTGATACTGCAAGTGAAGACCGCTGGTGCATCTAATACAGCTCTACCTTTCTTTTGACCCGTCAGTCTTATTTCATACTTTCAGTCATTCTAAAATATTCTACTAGCTGGGCCCTAGTGGCTCACGTCTGTAGTACTAGCTGCTCAGGAGGCTGAGATCTGAGGATCGTGGATGGAACCCAGCCAGGGCAGGAAAGTCTATGAAAATCTTATCTCCAATTAACCAGCAAAAAGCCAGAAGCAAAGGTGTGGTTCAAGTGGTAAAGCTTTGAGTGAAGTAGCTAAGGAGCATCCATCCATGCCAGGAGTTCAAATTCCAAGTGTCCACACCAAAAAAAAAAAAAAAAAAAAAAAAAAAGAAAGAAATCAATCAAATAAAAATTCTTAATAATGTTAATCATCTTCCTGTTCCACAAACAGTTTAAACACACCTTGCATTGATATTTTTACTATTCATTTGGTGAACAAGCTCTTCTTTCTCCAATGATAGTACCACTGTCACTTTTATCATTGCTACATTATAGATTTGGGGACAGTGGATTAGTGATTTTTTTTTCTAAGATGAAATTAAAAAGATTAATGTAGTCTAATACACATTACTACTTCGGTGTTTCACAAAATTTTATTTCTCCGGGTCATAACTACATCACGTAAATTACTAAGTAGACTGTTTGGTTGTTGTTCTGTGGAATAGCCTCTTGGTTCTTCATGAATTAGTAAAACCAGGCATCTAGGTCAAACTGTTAACACTTAGATATATGCCACCCAGAAGAGGGCAGCAGTGAGACACGCGAGAGAACTGGTTTACCAGCTCTGAAAATAGCACTGGCATCAAGTCCCAGGGGTGAGTGGCCAGAATGGCAGCAACTGTGAGATGGTAACAATCAGAAACGGATTTATGGGGGGGGGGGGGAGGAAGAATATGACACAACAACTTTCAGAATTTTCTCAAGATCTGACCTCATAATTCAACGAGGTAGTAATAATATTTGAGAAAATGTCTGGTACATACGATTGGTGAGGATCGACACTAAGGGGTATTTTGAAAATTCCTTGGAGAGAAAGCATTAAAGGATGAGCTAACATGAAGCATGTGGTTTCTTGTCACTTCAAGACTGTAGGCAGAGAATATTGTACTTTGCAGAGACAATTGAAGGCATCTTTGTTTGAATGATGTTACCAATGCTCTGAAATAGACGGAAATGTCCCCAGTTTATCAACGGTAAGCGAGGCACAGGAAAAGCATCTAACTCAGCCTAGAGCTGCTTTTATAAGTATTGAATATATATATACATATACATATATATATATATGTATGTGGTGTGTGTGTGTGTGTGTGTATGCACGTGTGCACCAGTACTGAGGCTTGAACTCAGGGCCTGGGTGCTTTTCCCTTAGCATTAGTGTTCAAAGTTGGTGCTTTGCCATTTGAGCCACAGCTCCACTTTCAGCTTTTTTGCTAGTTAACTGGAAATAAGAATTGCTTGCCTCAAACTGCAATCCTCAGATTTTCAGTCTCCTGAGTAGCTAGATTTACAGGTTTGAGCCACTGGTGCCCAGCAATAATAGACTTTTTTTTGCGGGGGGGAGGGGGTCTGTCCTGGGGGCTGAACTCAGGCTGGGTGTTGTCCCTCAGCTCTTCAGTTCAAGGCTCGTGCCCTAACGACTTGAGCCACAGTACCACTTCCAGCCCCTTCTGGCTTTTTTCTGCTTGTATGGTGCCAAGGAATCGAACCTAGGGGCCTCATGCAGGGAGGGGCAAGCACTCTACCACTGAGCCACCTTCCCAGCCCCAACAATAGTGTTTTTGTTTTTTTTAAGCACTAGGATATGCTAGGATCTATTCTGGGTAATAAGAGTATAGAAGAAAAAACAAATCTTCTTAAAGTATATGTTGAGGTGGGAAAAACATATTAAAATCATTAATTCATAATTTATAATTGAGAACAATCCAGAATATAGAAAGCAGTCTACCAAAGAGGACCAAAGTAATGAGTTGGGATTCAACCACTCCCCCGCCCCCCCCCCCCCAAATTGGTGAAATTGAAACAAGAACACAAGAAAAATTGTTTTCTTAGTGCCCATTTATGCCATGTATATTATTTCCAATGACTAAAAATGGATACTGTAAGTTTACGGACTCATGAGAATGACACTGTCAAAGGGCATTTGAATAGCTGTTACAAGAAGTTTAACAACTGAAAAGTGTAAGACTGTGCCATGCCTGGCCAGCCCTGACCAAATGAATTATTCTCTGTGTCAGCTATCAGCTAGCCACGCCACGTCTAAGGCCTCGTCCCAGACAGGAAATGCACTTGTACCACTTCCTCCTCCTCCTCCTCCTCTTCCTCTTTCTTTCTGTCACAACTAGGGTTTGAACTTAGGATCTTGGAGCCATCCCTGAATTTTTGTGCTCACGGCTACTTAACACTCTACCACTTGAGCCACAGCTCCACGTCCAGCTTTTTACTTGTGCTTAATTGGAGATAAGAGTATCACAGACTTTCCTGCTTGGGCCTGGCTTTGAACTATGATCCTCATTTCTCAGCCTTCTGAGCAGTTGAGACTACAGGCGGGAGCCACCTGCATACAACGTCCCCTCTTTTCTTACTCATTTTCACTGGCATCTCCACCGATTCTGATTCCCCACATCGCCTTCCCACTGTGAGTCCCCTCTAGGTCCTGTATCTCCACAACCAAATTTAACCTAAGAAGTGTGTGTGTGTGTGTGTGTGTGTGTGTGTGCATGCACATCCACCGGTACTAGGGCTTGAACTCGGGGCCTACTGCTTCTCCTTAACTATTTTGCTGTTGACTGGAGCATGCTCACTTCAAGGTTTTTGATGGTCAACTGGTTATGAGTCTCACAGATTTTTTCCTGCCTGGGCTGGCTTTAATTACAGGCACGAGCCCTGCACTTGTCAAAATCTGAGAATTTTTAAAAGCAGCGTTCACAACCATCAATTCTTAGTCTCCTTAGGTCCCTGGACATAGAGATCCTTCTGGGAGCCAGAAACCTTAGTGACCTGTTTCAGAAACGACCAAATTCCAGAAGGGGGCCTATCTCTGCTTGGTCTAAATGGGTCTCTGGGAATGGAGGAAAGAATAGAAACACAAATTTAACGGAAAATAAAGTAATTTATCTCTTAAAAGACAATCCCTAAGGAAAACTGGACAGAAACCACTCATTTGAACAATTTTCTGACAAGAGACATTGCTACTGTGTGTTCACAGATGCTGGACATTGCTGCTTGAACCGATTTCATTTAAAGCCCACAGGGAGCACTGGGCTCCGGTGGCTCATGCTTATAATCTTAGCTCCTCAGGAGGCTGAGATCTGAGGATTGTGGTTCAAGAGCTAGCCTGGGCAGGTAAATCTATGAGACTCTCAGCTCCAATTGACCACCAAAAAATCTGGAAGTAGAGCTGTGGATTAGGTGATCCAGCACCAACCTGGAGCCAAAAATCTGAATGACATCTCCCAGTCCCTAAGTTCAAGCCCCAGAATCAAGATGAATAAATAAATAGTCCAGGGCTGGTCAGGATATTCTCTCTGTCTTAAGGGGACAGGGCATAGTCTAGCCTGCAGTTTGTAGGATGTTGCTTGACTTGCTTGGTGTTGCAGGATGCTTCTTTGCGGTTTCTGGATGTATTCTCCGTTTCTTTTTCAGGCTATAGAGGAGAAGTGCCATTCTTTCCTGTTCACTAAAGCAGCAGGCTACCATGTCCTGGAGGCATGGAGAAACTTCAAAGGGAGACGGAGAGGACAGTGGAGAAAGCCTGAGGCAGTCATTTTAAGTTCTAAAAGGAAAAAAAGAAAATACTAAGGTCAATAAAATGGATTTGCCTAAGGTGAAGTTAGCCCCAAAGCCAAATCTTCAACTTCCAATGTAGCTTGGTGAAATCTGCTAACCTTGAGTAGTTTGGAAGAGTCCTTATCTGCATAATTAGAAGAACAAGACTTCCTTAAATGTCTGTAAGTACCAAACCAGATAAGTTCTTAGTTCAATGACATAAGTGCTCAGTAAATGCTTAGTACTATTAAGATCTTTTAGTGCTTTTGTAATGCAAATAGTAATGAGGAATGATGTTTTCCTGCTAATAACAGGAGAAAGTGATTTTTTTTTTCAGTTGAGAAGTGTAGTAGTAAAACTTGTATTTCACAGCTATTCACAATTCCCTTTTTAACCTAAACTCCTCAATGGTACAACCACCAGCAAGGAATACAGAACAGTTGGGGCCAGTGGCTCACACCTGTAATCCTAGCCACTCAGGAGTCTGAGATCTGCCGATCCTGGTTAGAAACAAGTCCAGGCTGGAAAGTCTGTGAGACTCTTATCTCCAGTTAACCACTAAAAAGCCCAAAGTGGACTTTGGCTCCATTTTGTGGTAGAGCCCTAGCCTTGAGCACAAAAGCTCAGGGACAGTACTCAGGCCCAGAGTTCAAGCCCCAGGACTGTCAAACAAACAAACAAAACAAACACAGAACAGCATCTACCTGATGTGCCTTCTCACAGTCCTCTGACCTCAAAAGCAATTTATAAATGGTGTGAGCTGTAGATGGCGAACTTGGTTTTGAGAATCCTAAGCAATGAACGAAGCTGCGGATGGTGTTTTACCGTGGAAAGGGCTAAGTCAAATTGCTATCTTCATCAAGGCTGCTCATGATATCAGGCCAAAAGGATGTTGGGGGAGGACACATAAAAATTCTTCTCTGAGGGAACCATTGGTCAGTCAGTCTAAGCGAATCCGCCCTCAGTCACACACCACTGAGAATAGACAGACCATGGAGCTGCTGATGGAAAAAGCCTGGCTGTGTGTTCACGCTGGTTGTGTATTCACGCTGGCTGCTAGTCACTGACACAAGAGGATGAAGTGTGGAATGGGGACTGTACATAGCTTTCCTGGAAATCTCTCAGGAGGTACACAAATGTTACCCTCTTGACATTTGTCTATCACCCTAATTAATTACCTGAATCCATCTTATGTGGCCAAACTATCTGTATCTTTTTTGTTTTTCTTATCTAGATGAATAATTCTATCTTTTCTTGCTTGCTTGGCCCACAGCTGAGTATTTCTTCCCCCTCCTATTCCCCAATGGTGTCCTTCAGGGACCAATTACCATCTTTTTACCGGCTGACATCATTTCACTGGCTGACAGAGGCTTCTAGAATGCCACATTTAAGAGATCAGGACTCATTCTTTACTACTTCTGTATAGTCTCTGTGTCCAGCGTGAGCAGTTGGAGGGTTTTTCTTTCAGTTCTGCTCTGGAATCGTAGTTGAATGGCCGCAGGTCACAGTGGCATGCCTATGGATTTGTGGGAAATTTTGTGTGACATTCCCAAACTCTGCCTGCTCACGCAGTGGCCTGAGAGGTTTTGTTGATTCGTTCCATTGTGAGAGAACGCAGCGACTCACCCCACATGATAGATTGATGACCTTTTGCTGCATTATAAAGCAGGGTCATGGGCCCCAAAGAGCATCTTGGCTTGTGGGTCAGGTGAAGGGACCTCTCCAGGCCTCCATGGGGCCTCTGCCCTGCCATTTATCACCAGGCTGTAATGATTATCCACACATTGGGCACTCACAAATGTGTCTCTGGACTCCAGCAAATGTGCCATATTCCACTGGTTACCCTGAGCGCTGGCTCTGCCATGTAGCAGGTGCATATAAAATGTTTGAATCAATGAAAGACTAGGAAGAACAGGAAGACAGGAAGGAGGAGAGGTCAATGTAGAAAAAGAAGAGAATACACTTATGGGACAATATTATCATTAGGTTTTTAAAAATTTTTTATTAATTTTATTTATTTTTTTGTTAGTCATGGGGCTTGAGCTCTGGGCCTGGACACTGTCCCTGGGCTCTTGAGCTCACGGTGAACGCTCTACCACTTGAGCCACAGCGCCACTTTTGGTTTCTGGTGGTTAATTGGAGATAAGAATCTCATGAACTTTCCTGCCCAGGCTGGCTTTGAATAGCAATCCTCACATCTCAGCCTCCTTAGTAGCTAGGATTACAGGTGTGAGCCACTGGTGCCCAGATATATTGGACAATATTACTCTATTACTCTAAAGAACATAAAAACAAAAATGAAGAACAGCCAGTCCACTTGTCTACTTGTTCATATACTTATCCATTTAAAAACTGTATTGTGTGTGTATGTACATGTGTGCACATGTGTGCACCAGTACGGGGGCTTGACCTCAAGACCTGGGTGCTATCCCTTAACTTTTTCATTCAAGGCTGGTGCTCTACCACTTGAGCCACAGCTTCACTTCAGGCTTTTGGCTTTCTATTCCAGAGAAGAGTCTCAAAGACTTTGCTGCCCAAACTTACTTTAGACCACCTTCCTTAGTTCACTCAGAATTTTAGGCGTAAGCCACTGGTGCCTGTATAATTCATTCTTTTGTTGTTGTTGTTTTTGTTGTTGTTGGTGGTGGTGGTGGTCATGGGGCTTGAACTCTGGGCCTGGGCGCTGTCCCTCAGCTCTTCAGCTCAAAGCTAGCTCTCTACCACTTGAGTCACAGTGCCACTTTGGGTTTTTTCTTTTTATGCGATGCTGAGGAATTGAACCCAGGACCTCATGCATGCAAGGCAAGCGCTCTACCACTGAGACACCTTCCCAGCCCAATTCATTCATTTTTTTTAACCAAGCTATCAAGAGCTGAATTTTCACTAAAATAAATGATCATTCACTAATTTCAGTGAGAATACATCTTTCCAAAGATTATATTGGGCCTGGGAAGGTGGCTCAGTGGTAGAGTGTTTGTCTTGCATACATGAGGCCCTGGGTTCAATCCCTCAGCACCACATAAGCAGGAAAAAAAAAAAAGCCAGAAGTGGTGCTGTGGCTCAAGTGGTGGAGTGCTAGCCTTGAGCTGAAGAGCTGAGGGACAGCGCCCAGACCCAGAGTTCAGGCCCCACGACCGGACCCCCTTCCCCCCAAGAAAAAACAAAGATTACATTGTTCACATTCCCTTCCATTATTGGCGTTTCCCAAGCTTGTGTATTTCATATTTTCAAAGGAAGTTCTTTCAGAATGAGGCCATCTGAGTTTTTAGATAGCTTCTAAAACTCCTGAGCTAGGCACTGATAACACACTCTTGTAATCCTAAAGAGGCTGAGATCTAAGGATGACTGTTTGAAGCCAATCTTAGATAAGAAAGGCTGTGCCACTCCAGTGACATAGTAAAGTGCCAGAAGTGGAGCTGTGGCTCAATTGGTAGAGCTTTGGGTGGAAAAGCTCAGGGATAGGCCCTGAGTTAAAGCCCCCGGACTGGTGTGTGTACACACACACACACACACACACACACACACACACACACACACACACCTCCCTCACGAAGCTTTAGTTAAGCTATGTCAATATAGAAGTTATCAGAAAATTTGGAAATTGTGAGATGTTATCTAAAAGTGAGTTTGGATTTAAAGATACCATTACTGAAAGGTAGACCTCAGGAAATAGGAGTTGAGATCTAAATAAAAGCAGCAACACATTAATGCCAAGTGTCACCTATGAAGTTGTTAATGGGACATCTGACATAAAATAAGAGCGATAGCCAAGAACACGGGGAAATGCATGGTGGGTAGGGTCCAGGAGGCCATGTCTGCCCTGTAAGCACTCAATAACGGCTGGTTGACTAGGCCAGCTATTGTGTGGCTGCCATGTTCACAGAGACAATGAACTGCCACCTCACTAAAGGCAGAGTTTGTTTACTTATGTATTTGCTTAAGTACTGATAAAAAGCTTTCTCTGTGAGCTGGGTGCTGGAGGCTCATACCTGTAATCCTAGCTACTCAGGAAGCTGAAATGTGAGATTCAAAGTCAGTCTAGGTAGGAAAGTCTGTGAGACTCTCATCTCCAATTAACCACCAGAAAAACAGAAGTGGCGCTGTGGCTCAATGTGGTAGAGGGCTAGCCTTGAGCAGAAAAAGCTCAGGGACTGTGCCCAGGCCCTGCATTCAAGCCCCATAACTAACAAAGGGAGGGAAGGAAGGAAGGAAGGAAGGAAGGAAGGAAGGAAGGAAGGAAGGAAGGAAGGAAGGAAGGAAAGGAGGGAGGGAGGGAGGGAGGGATGGAGGGAGGGAGGAAGGGAGGGAGGGAAGGAGGGAAGGAAGGAAGGAAGGAAGGAAGGAAGGAAAGGAGAGAGGGAGGGAGGGAGGGAGGGAAGGGAGGGAGGGAGGGAGGGAAGGAAGGGAGGGAGGGAGGGAGAGAGGAAGGGAGGGAGGGGGGAAGGAAGAGGGAGGGAGTTTCGGAAAGAAAGGAAGGAAGGAATCACAGTGATGCAAATTATTAAAATGTGCACAAATCAATGAAGGAAAGGTTAAAATGGAAAATTCAAGCCATAACTATTTGGAAGAAAGGAAGAATACAGTATCCCTGGCTTGCAGGAAGCTATGAGCTCCCCGACAACCAAGGGGGAGCATGCTAGAATCTACAGTTCTCATCAGCCCTATAAAGAGGAGTGTGTAAATCCTTCCACACATGCAGGCTTCTTCTCAGAAGTTAATTCTAGAAAAAAAAATACTGCATAAACAAGAGAAAGACGAACAAGACAATTTGACAGCGTTTTGTAAAAACTACATGAACTGTACTCTAAAGATCATTACTACCAACAGAGCTATATAAATTAATAGGTGACAGGGGAAGGAAAGAAAGAAAGAAACTGTTATCTGAAGCAAACATTGATAATAGTACCTGTCATTTCTTTCTGTAACTACCTACAAGACTAGGTTGATATAAAGTGTACTATACTATACTGTACCAATAAATCTCATACTCAGAGCAAGGAATGGGAAGGGTGGTATGAGAAACTTCATTCTCCTTACTTCCTGGCACCATGGGATCTGTCTTTTGGTGAAACAGCATCATACATGGATTATTGATTTGGAGTGTATACTGTTTCTTATAGGCCAGTCCCATAAAATGGTCTGCAGCTGAGTTCCAAACCGAGTCTTCAGTACACAATTGCTCTGCTGCAGGAGGCCAGCTGCACCTAGAGGGTTATGGGAAGACCCATCCATCCCGTGGGAAATGGCCAATAGCATCCTGTTCCAGAGGCAAAGTTCTCTGGTGACTGTGGGGGAATGAGACCTTCAGTAAGTCCACAGAAAGTATGGCATCCCCACAGCACATATCTGTCTTAGGGAGAAAAATGACTACCGAGTCCATGATGGAAGGGGTTCAGTATGGACAATCAACAGGAGATTGTCCACATCGCCCCAGTCCCTGGGTTCACAGGTGTATGGATTTCTGCTTCTGGTATTTTAAACATTTGGAAGTGGTGATGGCCACATCTGCTTTCATAAGGGAAGTCTGTGTCTCTGAGCCCATGTACCAACTACATCTTTGACACCTTAGTCACTTTGTCCTTCAACCCACTGAGGAACTCTAGTGAGAGTGAGGGAAAAAGGACAAAAAAATGATGTTTGTGGTACAGTCCTCTTGTCCATCTGATTACTGACAGCACCCTGCAGGGAAGCCCTTTGGTAAACGAACACACATCTCCTTACACCAGGGGCCTCTGTGAGAGCTTCATCCATGTACTTTTCTATTTTACACCTTGTAGCCAACATCTTTCAATCATGTCCCTCCATTCTCATTTTCCCGACTAACTTATAGGCTGAATATATGAATTGACACTCTGGGGAATCTTTCCTTACAGGCAAAAGATACAAGTAGACTATACAGAATACACAAATAAGTATATACAAAATATACAAGTTTCCTACTCATTGGGAAAACATCATGGCACTTGTCCTAATGTTTACCAGTGCGGATAGCTTTGGTAATATATCGATTTACTTATGGAAGATGTTGTCCATCATCATGAGTGAATTAGTCTTGAATCTTCTCTTACCTGAGCACAGAGAAATATCTCCATGAGGCTAAAAATGTGGCTCTCGACAGAGGTGGTATTGTAGATTTGGTACCATGGTAGTGTGAGGTCCTGTATAAGATCATATAGTCTGCAAACAGAAATAATTATGAAAGTAGCTTGGATCTTTATATATTATATATAATATATTATATATATTATATATTATATTATATATATATTGACCTGGATCTTGTGTTTGCCAAACAATTGGATGAAGGGGAGCTGCTGTGAAAATCTGAAATTAGGTTGATTAATATCAACATCATAAACATTGTATATGAAAAACGTATAGTCTACAACCTTCATCCAATGATGAGTTGTCTCTTGGTAATGGTTTGCTTTGATGTGCAGAAGCTGTGTAATTTGATGCAGTTCTATTAGTCATTTCTCACTCATTTCTTGTGAAATTAGAGTCCTGTTTAGAAAATAAGTCTAAATAAACCCAAGTCTTCCAGTGTTTTCTCTTTCAGCCATGTCTCCATTGGGTTTTGGTACAAGGGTGATACTGGCTTCATAGAATGACTTTGGCTTATTTCATTCCTATCCACTTGGTGGTATAGATTCAGAAACACTGGTGCTAGTTATTCTTTAATGGTCTGGTAGAATTCAGCAGTGAATCCATCCAGACCCGAGCTCTTCTTTTCTGAAAGACTTTTATTATGCCTTTAGCATCTTTGTTTGTTATAGATCTGCTTAAGTGGTTTGTATCTTCTTGATTCAATTTTGGTAGGTCAAAATGAGAGGTTCATGCCTATAATTCTAGCTACTCAAGAGATTGAGATCTGAGAATTGTGGTTTGAAGCCAGCCAGGACAGGAAAGTCTGTTAGACCTTTATCTCTAATTAACTACCAAAAAGCTAGAAGTAAAGCTGTAGATTTCGTGGTAGAGCACTTAGCCTTGAGAAAATAAAATTTAGAAACAGTCCCCAGGCCTTGAGTTCAAGCCCCACAACCAGCATACATATATACATACAATATATATATGTATATATACATGTATACAATAATATACACATATACATATATATCAAAAATTTATTCATTTATTACTTCATCTTCAATCTCTGGTATTCTCTGGTATATTCAGCTTGTTTCATTCCATTAGCAAGATTTGCAACTGAGGTTCTTTCTCTTTTTAATTTGGATTATTGAGATTTTTATTTTCAGATTTCAAATTGACTTTTTTTAGGATTCTATATTTTATTGAATTGCTCTTTCATATCCTGCAGTCTTCTCTATTATAGATGTTTGTTTGTATCCTCTTTAAATTCATTCAGGTGCCTATACCTGCCTTCTACTGAAATTAATCTGCTATTCTTTGAAATTCATTTGCTATTATTCAAGTCCTTCTTTGTGGAATTGTTAACAGAGAAATGTTGCCTTGTGGGTTTTTTTTTTTTTGAAAATATTACTTGGATATTTGGGATCTGTGCATCTGAATTCATAGGGTAGGATTACTCTACCAAATGCTGGATGAGGAAAGGAATTCCTAAGGTAATTTGTTTTATGAGGTCCTTGTTGTTATTAGAGTCAAAGTTGTTATTAGAGTTGTTGTTAGAGTCAAAGAAAAAGAATGGATGATGAGAATGAGCAATCGCATTAAACACTATTTGAGGAAATGGGACAGGACAGGGCTTGTCTTGGTGTGAAAGAGGCCTCTGAGTCTGGCACTGACAGCGCATATGATATGATATGATACAATATAATATAATAATCAGGAAGCAAGAATACAACTTCCATGTTTGTCAATGACTTAATGCTAAAAATATCTCAGTAATAACAGTGCTCTTGGATAAGGCAACACTTAATAGAAATAAGTTCAAGCAGTTTCCAGTAATAAAAGCTTTTGTCCATGGGTGATGGATTCCAATTGGTATATCCAAAACAGGACATGTTCAGGCCTTTTGCAACATCCCCTTCATCCCAGCCTGGGGGTGAGACTCAAGCCCCTTTTCTTTAGTTTCTTTTTCAGATAGGACCTTTTGCTTTTACCTAGAGCTGGCATTGGGCCATGATATTACTAGCTCTACTTCCTGAGTAGCTGAGGTTACAGGAACAAACCACTAGGCCAAGTCTGGTTTCTGAGTTATAGTCTTATTAACACGCCTTACCCCTCCTGTGTGCTGGCCTCAAATCACAATCCTCCTGTTTCTACCCCCTGAGTAGCTAGGAATGCAGACGTGTATCACCATATCTGGTCCTCAAAGCCATCTTTTGTTGTTTGTAGTTAGAAGTTTACATTTTACAGATATAATTAACAGCATCTTCCATAGTTATCTATTTTTTCACTACAGTGTTATGGCATCCTCATGAAATGAACCATGAGCTGATATTTTTTTGCAATGCCCTATAATCATGTAAACATTCTCGAAATTAAATATTTCAGAAAGATTTGGTGAGAATTAACTTTGACAGCATCTGAACCTAGCACTTGTGTTAAAGATGTAGAAAAAAAATCTATACTTATTTTTTGATTTTTTTCAACCACTTTTCACATCTATAAAAGTTGTCTTAGAAAACATATACTTAGTATAAATTTTCACATTTTTTTAGATTGGATTTGTGTGTATTTTACCTAAAATCTCAACTATATGGTGTTTCCCATTCTGAAAATATTTTTTTATCTCTTTATATCCATTAAGCTTTTTTCTGAAAATTATTTTACTGGTCTTTTCAAACAACTAGCTTTTCTTCTGCTTCTTTTGTATATGCATAGGTGTGTATTGGTACTGGGCTTGAAATCAGGATTTAGGCACTCTCCTTTAGCTTTTTCATTCTTAGACTGGTACTCTACCACTTGAGCTATAGCTTCACTTTTGGCCATTTGCTGGTTAATTGAAGATAAAAGTCTCTCAGATTTTATGCTATGCTGGCCTCAAATCTTGATCCTCAGATCTCAGTCTTCTGTGGAGCTAGGATTACATGTGTGAGCGATCAATGCCTGGCTGACTTGTCTACTATTTTATAACTTATTTTAAGAAATGTATTTTTTGGGGCTGGGAAGGTGGCTCAGTGGTAGAGCGCATGCCTTGCATGCCAGAGTCCCTGGGTTCGATTCCTCAGCACCACATAAGCAAAAAGAAAAAAGCCGGAAGTGGCGCTGTGGCTCAAGTGGTAGAGCGCTAGCCTTGAGCTGAAGAGCTGAGGGACAGCGCCAAGACCCAGAGTTCAGGCCCCATGACCGGACCCAAAAAAAAAAAAAGAAATGTATTTTTTCAGTCACCCTGACTTTTCCAAGGCTTAGTTTGTTCCTGGAGATGAAAGCATTATTCATATTTCTTTTTATTGTTTAAAAATTAAAACCATGCAGATTTCAATGTACATACAGTTCTGGTTGGATCCTGAAGTCTGGAATTGCATTGACAATCACAAAAGGATGATTTCCGAGAGCTGTTGAAATTTCCACATAGTCTGATTATATATTTTTAATTTTTATTAATATTTCATAATACCATTTTGTATTGTGGTCAATTATTTTTTTCTTCGACAACATTCATGACATTTCTTCCTTTTTTTTCTTTTTTCTTTTTCTTTTTGGTGGTGTTGGGGCTTGAACTCTGGACCTGGGCACTGTCCCTGAGCTTCATTTTGCTCAAGAGTAGCACACTACCACTTAAACCACAGCACCACTTCTGGCTTTTTCTGTGATTAATTGGAGATAAGTCTCATGAACTTCCTTGCTCAGGCTGGCTTCAAACCTCAGATCTCAGCCTCCTGAGTAGCTGCGATTATAAATGTGAACCACCAGTGCCTGGCTTCATAAAGTTTCTTTAGGACCTACAGCAGTTCTAATAGAAATATACATTTAAATATATAGTTATTTTGGATAACAGGCAAATAGTGCATTTTGTGCATGTGCAAGAACTGGGGCTTGAACACAAGGCCAGGATGCTTTCCCTTAGTTTTTTCACCCAAGACTGGTACTGTGCCACTTGAGCCACAGTTCTAACTCTCGCTTTTTGCTCGTTAAGTGGAGATAAGAATCTCATGGACTTTCTTGTCCAGACTTTTATCAGTTTTCAGCCATCAGATCTCAGCCTCTAGAGCAGCTAGGATTACCAGGCTGAGCCACTAGCACCCAGCAATACTTTAAAACAATAACAGCAACAACAACAAACTGTTATTCACAGAATAATGGACTTGGTTTATTTCCCTTTGTGTTTTACATACAGCCCTATTATATTTTCAGCAATGTTGTACAATGACCAATTTGCTATTATTTGGTTGAAAGTCAGTCCCTATGGCTTAGTGAGCTACGGTGAGCTAAATGATGTTTGTTTGTAGGAATTATTACCTCTAAATGTTTACTGCTATCCCATGAAAAATAGGAGAACCGGGGGCGGGGAGGAGAGGCTTGTGATGCCACCAAGTCTATTCTGATTATCCAAGATCAGGTTCTCTTAGCACTTGATCCTAATCAAAGGGCGGAAAATATTTGGATGCAGTTCATTTTAATCTTCCTTGAAAAGAGTGTGGATAGACACTTAGGAAAAAAGTGAAATCAGCATAACACCTCCTCTTCAAGTGGAATGGGACTGGCAGAGTGTGAGCGTGGATTTGAGCCTCTAATTCCCCTTGATAGGGACAGAGGATTTTGCTGCACAGAAAGCCATGGTTTATGAGGCCCAGGGACAGACGGCTGCACTCAGAAGAGAACGCTGTTCAGTGTCTTCAAAGTGATGCAGCGATGGCGGGGCTGCTGCGGTGGCCACATGTAATATCGCCTGTAGCTCTTTAAAGAGGATTAGCTCTAGCTGGAGCTGGGTGCATTCAAAGCTGGATTTCATGTAGGGCCCAGTATGCTAATGAAATGCTAATGTCTATTGCAAACATTTCGTCATATGGAAAACACTCAAAACTCAGCTTTGTGGCTTTGGGAAACCAAACTTTATCATATCAGAAGTATGAGAGAGAGAGAGAGAGAGAGAGAGAGAGAGAGAGAGAGAGAGCGAGAGAACAACTGTACATTTTTTGGATTAAAAAAAAGCAAAGTTAAACATACACTTCTATACATATTTAAAGTCAAATTTCCATGGCAGAAAAATAAAACTCAGTCATCCTAAGTAACTAATTACCTGACTTATGAAAATGGTAGTCCCTCTGTACAATACATTAATAATAGTAACAAAATTATTTTAAAAACAATATCCATGGTCTATGACTAGGAGTTGGGAAAGAAATAATTCATCTTTGCAGAAAATGATATACATACAAAACTGATTTTTAGAAAATCCACTAGGATGACAGGAAGGATTTCTTCCCATTTCAACCTAAGATTTCCTGTTAGTCTCACCTTTTGGCTGAATCAAGTCTTCTGTTCACAGTTTGGAAAACTGTATTTTCATTGTCATATTCCTATTTCTGGGGAAGTCAACATGTGCTTTGGCCAGTTTCTTCCAACTACACACGCACTTGGTCAATATAGAAGTTATTTTCCCTTTAGGATTAGATTTTCAGAGAATGTGTGGTGCGGGAAAGTTGAATTCAGGAGAAGTTGGATAAGTTCCAATCCATGGAGTGATGTGTAAGGTCTTTGCCTCCTTGCACGTAGTTCCCAAAGATTGAAATCCTCTAAAGATCTCGTTTCAATTGCTGGGAAAGAAAGATCTCTGCAAATACATGAAAACCACTGCCTCTGGCGTGATTTCCAATGCGTGAGCTTTCATTAGTTACCAGCATTTTGCTGTACTCAACTGAGTAGCTTAGGTTTTCTTGGTTTTTGTTGGTGGGATGGTGAATGTGTGTGTGTGTGTGTGTGTGTGTGTGATATCTCAGTTTTGAAGGGTTTGTCTTAGACACGTTGGAATGGTAATACATATTCATGAAAGATTGCTTTCCCCCGGTCCCAGTGAGGGCCTACAAAGCCCTAGCTGTCTCGAAGCAAGCCGACTGAGATTGTGTGAGGGCTCTGGGACCAGATTAGTACAAACAGCAAGTCCACTCCTCTCCTTGTTGGCTGTCCCGACCCGCAGGACTTCAACCAGGGCAGTGAACCTAAGCGAGAAGGAATGAAGGGACAAGAGACACGAAGAAGGACAGCAAGACAAGGATTCTGATCAAGCTGCCAAATTTTATTTTTCACACAGGGATATTTATATGCTTAGAATAAGGAAGCTTTTTCATTGGGCGTAGCAGCTGCAGGATGCTTGCTTAGGGCAATGTGAAAAGGTGGTCGTTAGCAGCTACCTGGTCTTTGTTTGGGGCAGGATGCAAAGACCAAATTCTGTAAATAGCCTTGAGAGATGTTCCAGCGAGATAGTCAAGCTTATCATGCAGAGAGACTCCCTGCAGGGCTCTCAACATCTCCCCCTTTCTTATTTAGAAAATTGACCATTAATTGTTGGTGCTCTTTTTGAGGGGGTGACAGAGGCTCTGTTCCTCTAAGGGCCCAGGGTTTTTCTCCGCTCCGAGCGAGCGTCCTCACTCGGGGAGGGGAATTTTACAGACCTTGGCATGTTTTTTGAGGAGACGGCTTGTGGGTATGCATGCCAACCGTCATGCACCAGAGCTTGCCACTCAGGGGTCTTGGGTTTTGGGATCTCGCGGATCCATCCCCCTGCAGTCTTACCTGCACCCTTGATTAGAGCATTTTTTCTTCCTCCCATAGGTGCATCCTCCCCCAAGCGGAGGGGCCTATAGGAGGAGGGGCGAACCTATCCCTTATGGCAATAGGTCTTGCCCGTTGAATGGTCAGGAGTTATGAATAAGGAGGGTTTTCTAAATAAGAAAAAAAGGAGGGCTGTTTCCCACTGGAACAAGCTCATGGCAAAACACTAATTAAAAGCCTGGGGTCAATCCTAGATCTCGATGCTGCGGTCTGCCATATCAAGGCGATGGTGATGAACCTGTATGGGCTTAGAAACCAAGAGATTAATCTGTTATTTAATAAATTTAAACAGGATGGTCCATGTCTGGAGTTCTAGCTGCATCTGCAAGAGAAAAGGCCTCATCCTCGGGGGGAAGGCTTCCCCTGGGTTGTGGTAAGCCATTCACCTGTTTTATCAAGCGTTCTGGCAGCCACCTTGGGGCCGCTTGTTCTTGATCTAAAATACAGGCTGAACCTCGCCCCAGATAACAGGATCTGGGCCCTTCCATTTGCCTGTAAGGGGGTCTCGCCACATGACAGACGGGCGGGCAGAACTGGAAGATGGGTGCCAATACCTGTCAGCTGCCGAGTGGCCTTCATTGTCCAGAGTTAGAAAATTAAGGGCAAACAATGTGTGACTAAGGCGATCCCTAGGAGTGGAAAATGAAAAGGCAGAGGCTTTGAGGCGAGTAAGCCAGGTTTTTAGGGTGTTTTAGCCAAATTTTTTTGCGCGGTCTCTCTACATTGTTCCTTAAAGTCCGCATTCCATAAAACATAATCACTCCCACTAAGGGTGGCGCGGGCCAGGAACTTCCAATCATTAGGGGTGAGCCAGCGCGCACTTTGGTTTTCTAACAAGGCTAACGTATAAGGCGCAGTCGGGCCATATTGGGCACATGCATTTTTAAGCTTTTCAACAAACCGGAGGCTAAGCCTCTTATACTCTTGTTGGCCTTTTCCCTGGGTGGGTTGTTCCTCTTCATCCCCAGTATCCTGCTCTTCATCCTCCTTTTCCTCCTCTTCTGATTCATCCTCCTCACCCTCTGAGGTCCTATCTGTCTGGCTCCGAGTTACTGGAAAGGCGAGAACTGATTGATGGCCTGATCTAACCTTAATTTTATCAGGCGTTTTTGGAGTATCGGCCAAGGCCAGTATGCGGAGTTCATAATCAAGGGACCGCAGTTCTTTTAAAAGTTGAAGGTGTTCTCGCCTATGTTGAAGAGTCTCGTGTAAAGGTGCCAGGTTAGGTAAAGGGGAGGGAGAAAAAACATCTGGATCTGGAGGGGTAGTGGGCCCTTGAAGGGCTGGGCCACAAAAGGAAGGGATTTTCAGTAAATTGACCAGCAGTCATATCTAATACAACTGATGGGCAAGCCGAGGGGGGCCTAGAGGCATGTTGGAGAACCTCCTCTCCTGTTTTTACAAGTTTTAAAATTCCACTATCAAATAGAGAACCTTTTAAAACTTCATTAATCAAATTCCAATAGGAAAAGGCCGTAGCAGGAACCTTTTCTGAACCAAAGGTTTCATAATCTGTTAAATAATCTCCTACTCTTTGCCATCTTTTTGCATCTATGATTCCTACAAGTCCTCTATGAATGAGAAAAATAATTCTAAATCCTTTTTCTTAACCCGCATTCCCCGTGTCTTGA
Source organism: Dipodomys spectabilis (assembly GCF_019054845.1). Lineage (NCBI taxonomy): Eukaryota > Metazoa > Chordata > Mammalia > Rodentia > Heteromyidae > Dipodomys > Dipodomys spectabilis. Next base: position 5,097,688 of record NW_024870902.1, on the reverse strand, counting down.
AGGCCTCCCTGAGGTCTGACAGAAATAGATCATGTGACGATATTGCTTGTCCCATAGTGGGCCACTTACCATGCGCCGTCCCCACTCTCCTCCTGGATCTGTCTCTCGGTGGGGTCTGTCGAGGCGATCTCGCGATCTCGGACTGTACTTGGCCAAGTTTTCCCGGAGGACGGCGTTCCTTCCTCAGTCAGAGGCTCGTGCCCCACGTTGGGCGCCAGTTGTCCCGACCCGCAGGACTTCAACCAGGGCAGTGAACCTAAGCGAGAAGGAATGAAGGGACAAGAGACACGAAGAAGGACAGCAAGACAAGGATTCTGATCAAGCTGCCAAATTTTATTTTTCACACAGGGATATTTATATGCTTAGAATAAGGAAGCTTTTTCATTGGGCGTAGCAGCTGCAGGATGCTTGCTTAGGGCAATGTGAAAAGGTGGTCGTTAGCAGCTACCTGGTCTTTGTTTGGGGCAGGATGCAAAGACCAAATTCTGTAAATAGCCTTGAGAGATGTTCCAGCGAGATAGTCAAGCTTATCATGCAGAGAGACTCCCTGCAGGGCTCTCAACAGTTGGCCTGGCCTTCCTGACAATTTCCCCAATTGTCACTTTGTGACAAGGCCTGTCATTACGTGATGGCTTCTTTTGGCCATTTTCAGATAAAGATAATTTCCTTAACTTCCATTTTATTTGACAACAAGCAGTTTGGAAGAGAAAGGAAATGCTTCGAGTCATTTATGGATTAGGGTTTTGTCACTTCAAAGGCATCTTTGATCTAAAAATATGTGCTGTACCAAATTCATTATGTCTTTCCTTAAAGAGCTCTTAAATTTATTGATCTTCTCCTCAATTATTCTGCTTTTACGTCCAGTAATGATGTGTGAGACGGCAGTGTGAGGAAAAGCCTAAGGAGAAGAGGGGGTAGAGGGGGAATGGAGCCAACTGGTCATTTCTAAGGTCATTACATGAGGGAAACAACAGGTGCTTTTGTTCAGAGTGGATTCTTTTCGGAATCACTGGTGACAAAGGCCTCTCTGCTCCTCATTGCTCCACATAAGGATGTTATACCAACCAAGTAAGACAAAAGTGTGTTTAACACTGAAGCTCACAAAGAAAAACCCAGCTTGTACCGAAGTTGGGTTTGTGATCATTTTTATCTTTGTTGTCCTGCGCATGTGTTTCCCAGCCCATTCATACCATGCAAAAACAACAAGTGTCTTCTGTTGTTGACCAACACTTTTCTAGCTTCTGCTAGAGGCAATCTTACCTTGGTCTGAGGCTGCTCAGCTTGCTTAAATTCTCACAACTGGCTGGCTGGAAAGATTCTACAAGCCAAACACAAGAGGCTAAAACTCCATTGGTTAAGATGCATCATATGCATAAATTGTAATGTTGAATGAAAACCCCTTTGTACAACTACTGAAAGACAATTTAAAAAATAATATTACATAGTGAGCATTTAGAAGGTCTGCCTGCCCTCTTAGCCTTTCTTGTCTTGGTGATACTGTTCTGATCCTATGTGAGCCATTTCTCATGTTTCAATCAACATGGTAATTTTAGGACAAAGAGGTAAACAGTTTACATCCCAAATATCGCAATTGACCATTATCCCCTCACACTTCATTTTTAATCATCAAGCTTATTTCCATTTCTGCAAAGAGGTTAAAAGAAACAGCTGAGCACCATGTGCTGGTACATGCCTGCACTCACTCTCAACCCTTGGAAGGTAAAGGTAGGAGAATCCCTAAGCTCAAGATCAGCTTGCATTACATAATGAATTCCAGACTAGCCTGGCTATGAAGACCCTCTCTTAAAAATAAAAACATCAACAACAGAATCCATTCAGTTTCCATTTTCTTGGTCTTATGCATTAATGACTTCCCGTCCAACAGTCTATACCACAATTTAAGAACATTCAGATACTTTTAGTATTTATATGTTCATTTTAGCAAATCATACACCCCAGGGCTCACACATGGGAGGCACAGGTAGTCTGCCCTTGAGCTGCACCCCAGTGTGGAAATATGCAACTTGTGGCGTATGACTGTAAGTTCCTCAAAAGCAATGAAATTTGCTTCTTTAACAAAAACAAAAACAAAACAAAACAACAACAAAAACAATGCTCTGGGTTTCCAGAAATGAGTGTAGTGTAACATAATGTTTTCCATTTTGAAAAACTAGTATAAAGCTTTAGGACTCTTGAGGCTTTATTTACGCCTGGGATAAAAATAGCTCTTGCACAGAAATGGAGGGACAAAGGGTGGACAAATGCAGCAGTGGTACTCATTAGACACTATGTGCAAAATGAACTATACAACTTACGGATGTGGACAGGAGGGAAGAGAGGGAGAGAATGAAGGAAATGACGTGGTTCAAAAAGCAACGTACTCATTACCTGCCTTATGAAACTGTAACCCCTCTGCACATCACCTTTAGAATAACAATAAAAAAGCTTAAATAGCTCTCAAAGCAATGGGTAGAGCATTTGCCATGTGCATCCTCACTCAAAACCTAATTTAGCTGGTTTTTATAGACCAAAAAAAAAAAAAAAAAAAAAGAGGTATAAAGAACCTACCAGCAACTCACCCATGGTCTCAGATTCAGTAAGTAACAGAGCCAGAATTCCAACCTGGATGCATTGGATCCAAAGCCCCATTCTGAATGTTGGAGCTGCCTCAACTTTCAGGACCTGGGCAGCCTACAGAGGTCCATGCTACTTCCTGTCTAGCTCCTGCCCCACTTCAAGTGCATGTCAGTGTCTCCTTCTCTCCTCCCTTCTCTTCAGATTCTCAATCTTGGTTTCTTGCCCTACACATTCCAGTTGAATGGGCAGAGAGGCTACAAAGTGGAAACTTGCCCTCTCTCTCAGTTTCTCCAGTGTTCCTTCTGCCTGCGCATTAAGCTTGGGTATTGGGACGAGGATTGACCTACAGAGATCTGTTAAGCAGACACAGTGAGGATCATGATTTCTAGCAATCACTGTATCAATCACTGCATTAAAGATACTTGAGATAATTTCTCTTGACTTTGTTTTGGGTCTGTGTGTGTGCGCGCGCGCGCGCGTGCGCACGCGCATGCCAGTTCTGGAGCTTGAAGTCAGGGCCTGGCACTGCCCCTTAGTTGTTTTTGCTCATGCCTGGGGTTCTATCACTGGAACCACACAGTTTTCCTTACAGCTTTTTGGTGGTTAACTGGAGATAAAAGTCTCAAAGACTTTCTTGCCCAGGCTGGCTTTCAACTTTGTTTTCACCAGAAAACTTTGATTTTTGTTTTTTAGTTATATACATTCTTATTCTTTTCTCTAAACAGTCATGGTTAAACTGTTATATGAAATGAGTGTGTGTGGAATAATGAACCTTGGCAGAATAGAGTCCAAGATCATCACGAGAAGTAAAAGGCGGTTCAGTGAAATGAAAGGCTTATATAAGTCCACTTAAATATACTTATGAATGTTTTGTCATCATCCGGATAGTTTTCAGGCATTCCAGTCTGTGTGAAAAGAGACAATATCTTGACTTTGATTGGTTCATGTGTGTGAGACAGATAATACAGAAATACACACAAAGATGAGCAAAATAAAATAATACTGTCCATTTATCTTACAGAAATACACAAAGATGAGCAAAATCAAATAATTTTTATCTTAGTTTTTCATTTTCTGTCATATCTTTCATCTTGTCTTTTAAGTTTCTCTTGCTCAGCAACAATTTTTGGTGCTTTTTTAATTTTTAAAATTAAGTGTAAGTAGTTGTACAAAGAGGTTCCAATTCAACCTGTCAAGTACATGTATCTTTAAAAAAATTAGTTATCTTGAAGTGGTTGCATAAAGGGGTTTCAATTCGACATGTCAGTTTGTGAGCTTGGTGCATCTTGAATAATGTCACCCCTTCCATCTTTCTCCCCCTTCTCTCCCAACCCACCCATCCCTTCAAGTTACCTGGTTCCCTTTTCACATCTGCACATTAACTCTGACGACTGTATTTGCTTACCTTTCCTTCCTCTCTCCATTTCGTCTGTCTTCCTTCCCCTAGTCTCCCCCAGCCCCTCCCACCTCTCTGGGCAACACATGCAGAAAACTTTGATTTGGATTTTCCTGTGAAATCAATAAACACCATTGGGTGTTGGTTTTGAGGGAGAGTTTTAGAGGAAGATCGCCCATCTGTCTTAGCATTCACCTGCTTTGTGGCATATGAATCCATGCTACAAATGGACAGCCAGCAAAGCTCAACCAGCAGCCAGGCTCTGAGGAGACAAAAGTAAACACTGGTTTCCAAGAGATTGCCCTGCTGCAATATGATATCAGCTGTGAGGGAAAGCCACCTCCTCCGGTCAACTGAGAAAAAAAATCATATTATCCTCACTGTGGTCTACAAATAGCTTGTAAGCCACATTCCCCGTTTGGAGGATGACAATGACAAGGCTAACCTCACGGCTGTGGGCAGGCCTGATCCCATCTCTAAACACAAACACTTCTGCCTGGGTTGTGGCTGGGGGCTATGCTGTGGTCTCCCAACCCCCACCTTCTCCCCTCACCCCCTTGTTAATTGGCTGAGACCACCAGAATTTGGAGGACACAGATGTCACTGATAGCTTTCCTAGGGAACACATTTATGCCCATCTGTTGCAGCCTAGAAGGCTGTTCATATATCCACAAGGCCTTTATTTAATTCTTGTCAGAAAGTAATGTAAATCCAGTTTACCTCAGAGGTCGCAGTGAGATTTATGCCAATGAGCCCCCTGCAATTTACACACACTGTCGTTGTATAGGATGAAAAGAAAGCCTTTCATGTTGGTGAATATTAACGAGAGCCTGCCTTTCCAAGAGAGAGGGGGAGAGAGAGAGGGGGAGAGAGAGGGGCTTTCTCATTGAGCTTTCTCCTGATTTTAATAGAGCCCATGCCAGTTGGTATACCCAGCTTTACAAAAGAGGAAGAAGGAGGAAAAGAAGAAGAAGAAGAAGAAGAAGAAGAAGAAGAAGAAGAAGAAGAAGAAGAAGAAGAAGAAGAAGAAGAAGAAGAAGAAGAAGAAGAAGAAGAAGAAGAAGAAGAAGAAGAAGAAGAAAGAGGAGGAGGGGGAGGAGGAGGGAGAGGAGGAGGGAGAGGAGGAGGGGGAGGAGGAGGGAGAGGAGGAGGGGGAGGAGGAGGGAGAGGAGGAAGAGAAGGAGAAAAACTAATCTTTAAACTAAAGTTTCTTCTTTTATAAGAAGTGAAAGAAAAAGTGAGAAATCCTAGCAAAGGAGACTGCTATGTCTTTAATTATCTGTGGAGAGACAGAACGCCCCTGAACTTGGAAAAGCCAGAGTGTGACAAGTGAGCATGCATGTTCTGACCTGAATTATTACTTGAAGTCTAGGGAGAATTCCGATCATAAGCAATTATCTTTCAGTGTGAGCGTTGTTGTCAGACGGACCAGTTGAATTAGCCCTCCGCCTCCTCAGCTGTACCTTTCTAGTAGAGATAGAGGAAATGATGGGAGTTGGATAACTTTTTAAAGACCTGGCTAAGTAGAAATTGATCCACAGTAAAGCCGAAGAGTGCATACAGAGAAATATTTTTACTGGAAACCTTAAAAGCATTTGAAAGGACTTCCATTGATCTTTTTTTTCCCCCTATAGTGATATTCTGTGTCAGTAGGCTAGAAGGCAAATGGTTTTGGAGACACCTCTGAGCCAAAGTCTTTTTTTAATGTGACTTTGGGCAAGTTACTTAACCCCCATGACTCTCAGCCTTGTCATCTCTAAAGTGGGGATAAAATCTGCATCACAAGGTTTTACATTTGCCTTGCCCTCACGTTACCCAAAACAGACTAAGTATGTATCCCATGGCAACTGTCCTACTTCACTCCGCCTTTCAAATTGTTCACAGAAAATAATAGTTAATTGCCTGGCACCAGTGGCTCATGCCTGTAATCCTAGCTACTCAAGAGACTGAGATCTGAAGATCAAGGTTCAAAGCCACCCTGGGCAAGAAAGTCCATGAGACTTTTATCTCCAATTAACTAGCAAAAAGCCAGAAATGGAGCTGTGATTCAAATGGTAAAGCATTAGACTTGAGCGAAAAACCCAAGCAAGAGCATAAGGCCCTAAGTTCAAGCCCCAATACAGGCACAAACAAACACCAACACCAACACAACAATCTCCTCAGCATTTTAAGCACCAGACTATTTTTTCCTGTTTTTCCATATTTAAAAAAAGAGATTAAGTGAGACATTCTCTTTTTGTTCTTTAGAAGGATGGCAGCATGCAACTTCTAGGCTGCTACTCTTCATTCATCATTGTGACCTCTGATTTCCCAAGCCTGTGTTACTCAGGCCATACTTCTCCAGGGTTCATAAACACTGCTCATTTGCCTAAGTGAATGGCTTTGAGGTAGACAGCATGATGATTTTTTTGCACCACATTTAACTTTCTGTGTATATTTTTGCGGAAGATAATGTTTGAATTCAGTTGTGATTTCAAAGCCCACGCTAATGGAAGATAGCAACAGAGGAGCCTAACACTGGGTTGTAGGCTGGGGTTGCAGACGAGTAAGATCCTGATTAAGAGTACAATGTGTTGCTGGTAGCACACGAAGCAGAGAGTCCACATGTGTGTAGATTGTGCTTAATGACAGAACCAGATAAAGTAATACCAATACATCAGAGAGTAGTTGTCATACTAGGGAGTCTAACACCCCATCCTGTTGGTGTCTGAGCCCAGGAACGAGGAAGACCTAAAATTATTCCCAAATGGTCTCTTGCCTCCTATCAGAGGTCAGCAATACCACTTGGTTACTCCCATGGTCCTCAGACCCATTAAAATGCTTTGTTTTATTTTATACCAGTAGTAAGACTTGAACTCCTGTGTGCTATCTATTGGCTTTTATACACATGCCCTACCATTGAACCCTTCCTCTAGTTCCAGCTTTATGTTGGTAAACTGAGAGTTTGTCTGCTTGGGCTGGCTTTGAACCTCAATCCTCAGATCTCTATCTCTTGTGTAGCTAGAGTTATAGCTGAGCAATGATGGTTCTCACCTATAATTCTAGCTACTAATATTCCTTTATCTCAATATGTAATCCACGGCTCATCTTTTCTAGTTGACATCATTTTTCCAAACCTCTATTCATGCATCAAATTATTGTATCATTTCATCTATAAACATTTCAGAAATTAATCCAAAAAGATATGTACTCCTAAACATAGCCACAATGCTATTATCCTTTCTTTAAAGTGAACAGTAATCCTTTTATTATGAATTATTATGAGTTACTATTATCAGTTAAGATACAGGAACCTATTTATGAAGAAAGGCATTTAACCACTAACTCTTACATTACAAATTAATGCTTTTGTTCCTATGGAACACAATATCAGGAAAACTCCTACTTGTAATGGTAGCCACTCTGGAGGCTGAGATTTGAGGATCATGGTTCAAAAGCAGCCCAGGCAGAAATGTCTGTGGGACTCTTATCTCTAATTAACCACCAAAAAGCCAGAAGTGGAGCTCTGGCTCAAGTGGTAGAGTGGCTAGCTTTGAACAACAAAAGCCCAGGCCCCGAGTTCAAACCCTAGGACCAACACACACACACACACACACACACACACACACACACACACACACACACAAAATGCACAATGTCACTTCACTATTACGGTCCTTCCCCACTTTCAGTGATTTGTTTGGGTAAGTATTTTCCAACTTACTGGCCTCAAATAAAATTTTATGTGAGCAGCCATCACATAAAATAGATATGAATGAAACCGTTCTGGGCTCATGCTGCCAACTAGTCACCTGGCCCTTTGTTTCCCCAAGTGAGCAGGCTGAGTGTGTAACATCTTCATTATTTCAGGACAAGACAAATCGCTGAGCAAAGCAATGTAAGGCACAGGTGAGAACCACGCACATGGACATCTAAGGTCCAAGGAAAGGGGTACAACTTCCTTGTTAAGCTTCCGATTCAAAAAAGCCATGTTTCATGTAAAAGTATTAAAACTGTTTGTTATAATGGGGTGGGGGGAATTCACTGTGCTCATAAGTAATGACCCTACTCAGCTGACTGTGTATTGAGGTCTCCTGGGAAGAGAGATATTTGCCTGCAGTCAGGATTAATCTATAAAGGCAACCACCACCTAGACCCCAGCCGTCTTCACTTCCCCTTCATTGGCCCCTGTGGAATCACATTGTAACATAGATAAAGTCAAAATCAGGTTGCCTTCCACCTAGGAAAAGTGTATCCCTGTGATTTCAGTGCTTCAAAGCTAGAGTATTTCTTTAACTATGTGAGATATATATTTCCGTTTTAGAATCAGTGATTACTTCTTGTCTGCCCCCCTCCATATTTATTAATTTCTTTTCCACACAGGACCCAGAGTAGATTCATGCCAAATCATGCTTGTTGGATATTTAAGAGCTGTTATTCAAATCCTGTCATGCAAGTTTGTTAAGTTGTGATTTGTACTTCGACCAAATTATCGAACTTTGACTCTCTTTATCTTCTAGTGGAGACCATATTTCTCCTTATTTCATTATAATATTATAGCTTAAGATAATATACCCAGTTCTATTTTCTTTGTCAGGATTGAAGAATAAATGGCTTTTCTTCTAGATCCTATGAAAGTGGAAGGATGGAATCTGTTCTCCAAGATTTCTTAATCAAAGTAAATTCATCCTCTGTCACATTGTTGCTCTAGAATGTTTTTTTTACAAGTTGAATATATAGTTGTATTTACTTTCAAATGAGATTGACTTTGAAGGTTATAAAGGTTTATTCTGGGTTTTGTTTTTTTTTTTTTTATTCTGGAGACTTAAAAACATGCCAAGTGCAATAAGCAAGGACGTTCAGTAAGTACTAACTACCATCAAAGAATGTACCTTAGTTTACATTTTACAGTTCTGAATTAGCTACTCAAGCCAAGCATTAAGGAAAACATAGAAAAGAAACAATTATTTTTCTCCCATAAAAGATTGTATCAAAAAAGTTCATGTGTTTCATTTAACTGTTTTGATTTACTCATTTAAAAAAATGTTTTTCTGTATCACTGATAGTTTGATACTGGCAAATATTCCTTCATTAACTAAAAGCAAAGAAAAGAATGAATCTGAAAACCCAAATCATGTCCCCCTTGTTAGAGAAAGGAGAAAACGAGAGCCCTTCCGCTTGAGGAACTACCAAAGAAATAAGTAGTGTGAATCAAAAACAATAGTTATGCCTCTGATCAGATAGTTACACTGCATATTTGCTTCATGACTAGAGGGTGTTTTCTCCCCCTCGGGAATATACGTTTTACAGAAAATATGGAATCCTGCCCATCTCAAACTGGACTCATTTCCCAAATCAGCCTGCTAATACCAGGTCTCCACAGCTGGAATAGGTTATGGAGAAAACAAGAATGCCTATTCGGACCAAATCTTTGACTCAAAATAAGTCATGTTAAGGATTGCCTTTGTCTATACCACAGGGTGATCAGGAATTACAATAAGAGGTAAGCAAACAAATCCATTTCTCTGTAGGGGCTTCTTATTTTGGTTTGTTCTCCTTGGGTTCAGTCAGAAGTCATAAAATCCCACTGTAATTCTCTCTCCCATCCACAAGTGGAATTATATGTTTCTGTGTATAACACAGTCTACAGAGCTCCTTCCCGCTGAGACATGCTAGGCGGGTGAAGAGGTCTGCTGGATGGAGATTAGGTCCACAGAACCAGGTTCCTACCTGTGTCTTCCCACTACAAGCAGCTTTCCGCCTGCAGTTCTTTCCTACTCAGGACTTGCCAGGGGCTATTTGTTCCCAAGCCAGCAGGAGGCTCTCTGCCAAGATCTGTGGTTGGTTGGGGTGAGTCACACAACAGATCATAACAGATTTTATTCTGTCAGCCCAGGAGTGTGGTCGGCCAATCTCCAGTCCAGAGGACTGCTCTCTGGAGCCTTTGACATTTTAAGTATAAAATAAATAAAGAGCTTTGTGTGATGTCACCAAGAGAAGAGGAGGGGCTGGGGACAAATGTTTCTGTCTGATCTGTAATCCCACTGATCCTCATTCCCCCCACCCCCCAGCCACTTTAGCCTCACTTCTCCTACACCTCAGACAGAAGCCAGCCAGGATGACCTGGGGGCAAACAGCTGATTAAACTAAGTTGGCTGGGAATGGGATATATGTTGGGTTTTTTTTTTTTTTTTTTTTTCTGTTTTAGCAAATAAAACTCCTATCATTTTCTCTGAAAAAGTCTAACTGGTAATAATCATATTCCAATACTCTCACACAGTTGCTGCTCATTAATAAGTGTGGATCGGACTCATTATTTAAGGCATAATTTTATTATTAAATAGCTATCGACTGGTAATATAGTGACACATATATATTTTTTCTGAAGATTTTACAGAGCCGCATAATTTTCTTTCATGAACACATTAATGTTCATGAAGTCAACTAGGAAGCCAAATTCAGCAAGGGTAAAGTAAGGGAAAATGGAGTGACACTTAAAAATTAAAATATAATTTTTCCAGGAGCTATACAGGAGCCTGAGACCTGACCAGGCACCAAAAGCCTGTTAAGTCTCTTATCTCCAATGAACTACCAAGAAGTCAGAAGTGGAACCACCATGTAGTAGAGCACAAAAATAGCTCAGAGACAGTGCCCAGGCCCTGTGTTTGGGGCAAAAGAAATTAAACACTCTGATCTGGGAATTATAACTACAGCTTGGATATCTTTTGTTGCCAAATGAATCTTTGCTAGCTTCATCAAAAGTATGCAGTACGAGCCTGGCATGGTAATATATCCCCACAATATCAGCTTCTTGGAAGTTGAGAGTTCAGGGCCAACCTAGAGAAGTTTAGCAATATGCTATCTCAAAACAAAATACAGCCAGGTGCTGGTGACTCACACCTGTAATCCTAGCTATTCAAGATGAGGACACTAACCCAGGCAGAAAAGTCCATGAGTTTATCTCCAGGTAAACATCAAAAAGCTGTGCCTCAAGTGGTAGAGCAACCAGCCTTGAGCAAAAATGCGAAGGGACAGCAACCACTCACACAGTTCAAGTTGTAGGACTGGCACAAATAAAAAACAAAAACAAGCAACAACATATGAGTATGAGGTAAGACCCTGGCTCTTAGGTGGATGGCTTGGTGGCTTTGGGAAGTTCACCCAACCTCCTTCACCCCTTCACCACCTCCATGGCTCAAATCCTTTACTTAAAATTTGCGTAGGTGGTGTCTGCTTCCCAGAGTGTACATAGCCAATGAAAGGCCCTGCAGAATTAACAGAACCTTTTTTGTTCCCCCATACTCTCTACATCTCTGTCACCATGGCAACTCTGGCCTGGGAGACAGACAGACAGAGACAGACAGAGAGACAGACAGACAGAAGAGAAAGGAGAGAGATGGAGAGTGAGAGAGAAAGGGAGGGAGAGATGTTCTTTCTTTACTTGGGCATAGAAATGCAGGAAAAAATGGCTGTGGAATCACCCCATCTTAAAGCTCAGGACCCAGATGGTAGGCTTGACTCACCTTGACCTGAGATGTCACTCTTCCCACTGTGGAGGGTCAGTCTAATAGTTGGTCAGATGTCGGTATGGCTGATGGAGCAGTAACTGTAGCCAGCAGCAGCAGCATACACAGGCCCTGCAACTGTGGCCCTTGCTTTCTCTCCTTTCTTCCTGAGGCCTCTAGGTAACCCATTGGTGACCCGGAACACTCTTAGTACATTTTTTTTTTTTGCACTGTCAAGTTTGGTAAACACATTCAGCAGCAGGAACTGGAGAAGGTGGTGTTCCAGGGGTAACACAAGCAAGACAGAAGATGCTTTGGCACCTTGCTTGAATACAATCTAGTCTGGAGAAGATGGAGATGCCCAATATTTTATTTTCACGTATAGAAAAACAAATCCATGTTGCTTTTATAAAAAACCAAAACCAACTCCTTCACTGTCTATGCAGAGTATCTATTTCTTCATTGTCTATGTAAGGAGAATGAAAAGATGGATTGAATTTCTTGGTAATTCAGTTGGTTAAACTTGTGGTTCCAAGGGTCTGATCTCATTAAGGATTTTCTGGAGCCTATACAACCTAGTCTCTGAATGTGTCATTCTCCAATTACAATTTATCTCCTCATTGTTTTCTTCTTCAGCTATTCCAAATTCAGCATCCTCTAGAATTCCCCAAGCAAGTACCCTCTCCACTTAAAAAGACTGTACTGGGCTGGGAATGTGGCTTAGTGGTAGAGTGCTTGCCTAGCATGCATGAAGCCTGGGGTTTGATTCCTCAGTACTACATAAGCAGAAAAAGCAGAAGTGGTGCTGTGGCTCAAGCAGTAGAGTACTAGTCTTGAGCACCTAGGCTCTGAGTTCAAAATCCAGGGCTGGCAAACAAAAGAAAGAATGCGGAGGGAGGGAGGAAAAGGAGGGAGGGAGAGAGGGAAAGAGAAAGAAAAGAAAGCCAGCTTCTGTCAGTTAGCAAATTTATACATACTTCCTTTATGTTTGTGATTTGTCATTTTACTTGATTTATGGAATTGTTTTGCAAATCTGAAATTATTTACTCATAATTTGTCTTGTTTTAAGGTGTTTAAACTTTTATTTATATATTACTCTAAGAGTCATGGGTATTTTAGTTAGCTTAGAAAGCTCTGCTATGAAAACTGTCATTTCCTTAAATATTTCTCATTTCTATCTTTATTCCTATCAGAGTAGATATATACTTAGACCTAGCTACAATTTTTTTCTGTTTCTTAATCCTTTTTTAAAATTTGGTGCCAGTTCTGGGGCTTGAACTCTGGGCCTGGGCACTGTTCCTGAGCCTCTTTATGTTCAAGGCTAGTACTCTCCCACATGAGATTTTTCTGAATGATTTATTGGAGATAAGAGTCTCATAGACTTTTCTGCCCAGGCTGGCTTTGAACCATGATCCATTAGATCTCAGCCTTCTGAGTAGCTAAGATTACAGGTGTGAGTAACTGGCACCTGGCTGTGTTTTTTAATCTTTTTATGTGTTCGATGCCCTGTGTCCTTATGTCAAATTCTGGATATGTTCTGATTTAATATTATAGTTCAAAACTTCCATCTTAAGCTAGAACTAGTAACATTTTATTAAATCTCTCCATTGATTGCATTTTTAATTATTACATTTTTTAGTCCTAAGTATTCTAACTCTTGTTCGACCTGATAGACTTTATAGTTTGTTGCTCTTGCCTCCTATTTTCAACATGCTTATTTACTTCTGTAAACATATTACACAATTTTTTTTGGTTGGTCATGGGGCTTGAACTCTGGGCCTGGGCACTGTCCCTGAGCTCTTCAGCTCAAGGCAAGCACTCTACCACTTGAGCCACAGCGCCACTTCTGATTTTCTGGTTGTTAATTGGAGATAAGAGTCTCATGGACTTTCTTGCCTGGGCTAGCTTTGAACTGTGATCCTCAGATCTCAGCCTCCTGAGTACCTAGGATTACAGGTACATAAATAATTTTAACTGTATTTTTTTGTCTTTTCTTTTTCAGTATTGAGGCTCTAATCCAGGATGTTGCACTTGCTAGGTAAGAGTTTTGCTACTGAGCTACATCCCAGCCCATATATATATATATATATATATATATATATGGCTTAAACTCAGGGCCTGGGAACTGTCCCTGAGCTAATCAAGTCTTGCACCTTACATTTAAGCCACAGCTCCACTTCTGGCTTTTTTGGTAGTTACTTCGAGATAAGAGTCTCACAGATTTTCCTGCCTGGCCTAGCTTCCAACTTTGATTCTCAGATCTTGACCTCCTGAGTAGCTATGATTACAACTCACCCCTAGTCAGCTGCTCTACCCCTCGGCCACACTTCCAGAATCATTTATAATTAATGATTATAGATTATAATTAATGATTACTTATAGACTACTTATAGATATTATAAATCAGCTGCCATCAAGAAGTATTTTTTTCATGGGCCTTTAAGTTCTCAAGGGGAATTTTGTTCCCCATTCAAAAAACAGCACGTTCTGTTACAGGAGATCTCCTGGGAGGAGAAGGTGAGGGTTTAGTTATGCAATCATTCACTGAAGGTGCAGCCCTTTAGGCCCGTATCATGGTGAGTAAGATCTGGGCAGAGTTCTCCCACCTTCTATGTTGGGTAGTTCTCTGGTGCCATTTCTAATCTCTCCATTCTCTGAGTGGAAGTTGATGCTCAAGAGAATGGACTTTGGCAAATATACTCAAGACAAAGGCTACCTTCTGTATTGCTATCAAAATGTCAGATTCCATTAGAATTCATTTGGAGTCTTTTTATTTTTTTTCCAAGTCTATCCTGTAACAAAGGGGTTGACTATCCTATGAAAAACGTATATGTCACCAATGGAGATGAAGCATGCAGATGTAAAAACCCAAGCACAGAACCTGGCACTGGTGACTCACACCTGTAATCCTAGCTTTTTGGGAGGCTCAGATCTGAGGATTGTGATTCAAGACCAGCCCAGGCAGGAAAGTCCTGTGAGACTCTTATCTCCCAGTAACCACCAAAAAGCCAGAAGTGGAGCTGTGGCTCAACTGGTAGAGCACCGCCTTGAACACAAAAGCTAAGGGACAGTGCCTAGCCCTGAGTTCAAGCACTAACACAAACACACAAATTGAACACAGAATGTATAAACCTGGCTGTTTGGCTGTGTGTGTGTGTGTGTGTGTGTGTGTGTGTGTGAGTGTGTGTGTGTGTGTACCTTAGGGAGTATGATTCTAATTTAGTTGGGTTCTTACACTTTTTCTAGAATTATCTTTATGGTTCCTTGCTTTCCCTGGCCCATTTCTATTTCTATTTGATTTGAAACAAAAAAAAAATGTTTATTTGGAAAAAAAAAAAAAAGGAACACTTAGCTTGCAACAAATGCTGAGAAATTTCTGTTACTTGGTCTTAGAAACAACAAATCACTCACAGAAGGCCACAGTTCAGAGGAACACAAATTGTAATAGGTTGAAATGGGAAAATGGCTCTTTTATAAATGAAGTTGACCCAAAATTTCCAGCAGGACAATTGCCTGAAGGAAAGTTTCCTGGGCTCCAGCCTGTGAGGCCTAACAATGGATCACAGAAGCCTGCACAGATGGTTGCGTTCTAAAGTGTGTCTCGTGTTACCGTATTTGCTTCCTATTGTCTCCCCTGAAGTCTACAAGGGAACAGGGAAAATGCTATAACTTTTGAAAAGTGTAAAGAATATTTTTAGGACATGTACAAATACTAACCCTTGATTTATCTTAGACATCTCTTCTTCCTATTTCAGAAATGTGTTCACAGTTAAAATAAGATTGCTTGCTGCAGACACTCTGATTTGTCTTTTTTACTGTCTTTATAGCTAGATAGATCTCTCTGGGTGTTTACTTAGAAAACCTCTTCTATATTCCTGTCTCAAAGGATAGTTATGCCACCATTCAACTTTGTTTTGGAGAAGCAGAAGCCTGGCACTTGTTCTTAACCTTTTCTGTCATCGTAATTACTGCCTTTGTGGCCTAAATTCTCAGAGCCATCATATATGTACATGTATGTATATTTCTAATATGATAATTTTGCTCTAAAGTTTCAGATTATTATTATAAGTACCTAACTCTGTGTGTGTGTGTGCGTGCGTGTGTGTGTGTGTGTGTGTGTGTGTGTGTGTGTGTGTGTGTGTGTGCACCAGTACTGGGTCTTGAACTTGCTTAGCTTTTTGCTCATGGCAGGTGCTCCACTAATCGAGCCACACTCCCTGATTCACAAGTACTTAACTGATCTGCCTGGGTTGGCTTCAAACCACAAACCCTCAGATGGAAGCCTCCTGAGTATGTAGGATTACAGCCTGGGGCACCAGCACCCAGCTAAAATTTATTTCTTCTTATTTTTAAAAATTTTATTCATTTTTGTGCCAGTTCTGAGGCTTGCATTCAGGACCTGGGCACTGCCCCTGAGCTTCTTTTCTTAAGATTAACTCTCTATCACTTGAGACACAGCTCTACTTTTGGCTTTTTTTAATAGTGTTTAATGGAGATGAGTCTCGCAAACTTTTCTGCCCTGGATTAGCTTCAAACCACAATCCTCAGATCTCAGCTCCCTGAGTAGCTGGGATTGCAGGAGTGAGACATGAGCACCCAGCTTAATTTTATTTTTAAATCACCAAATACAGTCATATAGCTGTATCATGTACAATATGATATTTTGATAAATTTATGTTTCACAATTCAGGCTAATTAATGTACATTCCTCACATACTTATTCTTTGTGGGGAGAACATTTAAAGTCTCCTACCTTAGTAATTTTAAAGTTAAAAAAAAGTATCATTAATTGTAGTCACTGTGCTGTAAAATAGCTCTCTTACGCATATTCTTCCTATCTAACTGGGCTTTTCAGCCTTTGACATCTTTACAATGTTCCTACTCCTCAGATTTTATTGATTGCCTTCCTGCCCTTAGTCCTTTCTGTTTCTAGGAGCTGAACAAGACTACATTCTACTTTAGGTAAATGATACCGCCCCAGTAAAAGCTTACTTTAAGCCTGTAGACAATGAGATGATAAACTATTAATTATTTTTTGGGGGGTCCAGTCTTGGGGCCTGAACTCTGGGCCTGGGCGCTGATCCTCAGCTCTTCAGCTCAAGGCTAGCGCTCTACCCCTTGAGCCACAACGCCACTTCCGGCTTTTTTTCTTTTTGCTTATGTGGTGCTGAGGAATCGAACCCAGGGCCTCATGCATACAAGGCAAGCGCTCTACCACTGAGCCGCCTTCCCAGCTCCTTAAATTTTTTTAAAAATGCAACTATTTCTTGGCGCATGCTCTAGCTCTTCATATTTCCTTATTATGTCTTTTTTTCTATCTGATGTTCTACAAAAAGGGTTTTAAGATAGAAAATACCTTTCTTACATTATTTGGGATTTGGAGAAAAATGTGCCTAACTCACCTACAGCTCAGACCAAACTCAAATTTGTTCTTAACATTTCAACCACTAGATCGGTCTCTAGACTAACCCTCCTGTTTCACTAATACAAACCTCTCTCAAAGAATGATGAAATAGAACCATGCGAGGCTGACTCATGCTTATAACCCTAGCTTCTCAGGAGTCTGAGCTTGAAGGATTGTGATGTGGAGCTATCCCAGAGAGGAAAGTCTATCTTATCTCCAATAAACTACCAAGAAAAAGCTGGAAGTGAAGCTGCAGCTAAAGTGGTAGAGCACTAGCCTTGAGCAAAAAGGCTCAGGAACAGTGTTCAGGCCCTTAGTTCAAACTCCAGGACTGGCACAAAAATAAATAACAAAGAAGAAAGATGGAATAGAATGCTCTTGTTCCGTAGTCCTTTGCCTACTCATGCCCACAAATTATCTATCTTCTTAACTCAGAGCAGGATGAAGATAAAATCCTGAGCAGGCCCTTACTGCTTTATCTTTTCACAGTGAGGCAGTCTAATAACTAGCTAGTAGCACAAAACACTGTAGCTTACCGACATTTGAATTAAAAGGGACATTGGAAGCCATTTAACCCAACAACCCAAGTTATGCAGGTATACTTTCTGAAACGCTCTAAGCAGAGGAGAGAGAGCATTTATCCTGACACTCAAAAGTCCTCATTGACAAACGGGACATTTCACTGAGGTGAATGCTCTTTAAAGCAGCATGAAGTGTCTATCAAAGGCCTCCCCCATGCTCACCAACAAATACAACATTCTTTTGAATAAAGCAAGATTGTGGTAGCCAAAACTTCACTTTGGCAGTGGTGTGGCTTTGTGAAGTGCATGTGCATGCTTTAAAACCAAAGCACATGCGTGCACCCTAACACAAACACAATAATCACTGCTTTAATATGCAAATGATTACTTCATTGCATAGATAAGCTCAGAGATAGAGACTTGACCATTCTTCTGCTTCTACCTGCCCTACCTTCCCAACTCTCTTGCTTTGCTGTCATAATTCTACATTCCCTGTAAGAGTGTCACAACTAGACAGAAACTGCACTATCTATCCTGGTCAAGTCAGGGAGAAAATAATTTTCTTTGGTTTGCTTACAAGATACTACTTTAATAAAGAGAAGAGAGAACTGCCCGATAAATAAATGGTCTAAAGACTTAAAGAGAAACTTCTTTGAAGAGGAAATAAGAATGGCCAATAGACACATGAAAAAATGCTCAACTTCTCTAGCCATAAAAGAAATGCAAATCAAAACAACATTGAGATTCCACCTCACCCCAGTTAGAATGGCTATAATCAAGAAATCTAGTAACAACAGATGCTGGAGGGGATGTGGACAGAAGAGAACCCTACTTCATTGTTGGTGAGAGTGTAAACTTGTTCAACCACTTTGGAAAGCAGTATGGAGGTTCCTCAAAAGACTCCACATAGAGCTCCCCTATGACCCAGCAATCCCACTTTCGAGCATTTACCCAAATGATCACAAACAAGGCTATACTAAAGCTATCAGCACAACTCTGTTCATTGCAGCATTATTTGCCATAGTTAAGATGTGGAACCAACCCAGATGTCCCTCAGTAGATGAATGGATCAAGAAAATGTGGTATATTTATACAATGTATTTGTATGCCTCCATCAGAAAAAATGATATTGTCCCATTTGTTAGGAAATGGAAAGACTTGGAAAAAATTATATTAAGTGAAGTAAGCCAGGCCCAAAGAAACATAGGTCCCATGGTTTCCCTTACTTGCAATAACTAGTATAAGTCTAGGACAAGCAGAAAAGGTCAAAGGCTATGTACATATGACCATATAAGATGATATTAAATGAAGTAAATCCCAAGATACGGACCAAGTGGTTTTTTTCTTTCTTGCTGTTGTTATAATGTATTTAAATTGTACTATGTGATTTTTTTGTTTCTCTTGTATGTTCTTCCCCCATGGTATAACCCCTGTTTTCACTGTATTTGATGTTGGTGCCCTGCATCTTATATATACATTTTTCTAATTTGAGAAGGGGAAAGGAAATGACAAAATGCTGAAATAAGGATACAGGATGACCTATTGTAACAATGAGATGTACAAGACACTATGTTGAAAATGAACTTTACAACTTGCAGGGGTGGGGAGGTGCGGTGAGAAGGGGGGAGGGAGATGTTGGGGAGATGGGGAAGGAAGGGATGGTAGGGGGGAAACAAAAGAGGAGGTAACAATGCTCAATAGGAAATGTACTCATTACCTTACTCATGTAACTGTAGCCCTTTTGCACAGTATTTTTACAATATAAAACATATTTAAAAAGAGAAGAGAGATTGCTAATCAATATCTTCTTTTTTCTACTTATTTACCAGTTTTTTTTCCACACTGCCAATAAATCATTTTGTTCTTAAAATTACCTGAACTACAATAGATTGGTGCATCCCATTCCTATGGACATAAGGAACTCGCAGTGATTTCTATGTGAAATGGTAGTGTGAGCAGACCTATCTAGCTTTATGATAGATCTACTTCTGTGCTAAATCTAAAAAACCCCGTTTCCTGGGATGGTCTTTCCCTCTTTTACTTAGCAAGGTGCCTGGCAGGGACGAGCTTTAAATTTGGTATCTGTCATTGCCTTTCTGGGTTCAAATGATATCATGAAGAATAGTGCACAGGTGAAATTAGCAGTGGGCTATGAGAGTGGTAACTTCATCTTCTCATGTGCTTGTGTGTGCATATTAGAACACTTAGATGCTTCCTGTAGACTCCCAGAAAGGCACAAAGCATGATGCCACTGGGATGCAGAGAAATGGATGGGAAGTATGCAGGCGATACATCAATCATGAGGCATATTCATCTTCCTTGGCCCTGAGTGATTCAGCACCCTCTCCCTTCTGCATTCGGTGCCTTCAAGGTCTGTCCATCCTCAGTGGACTATAATCATTTCACACACTCCTCTAATAATATCCTCGGGGGCTGTCATGTATTTTCCTGTGTTTGCCCTATTATCTCTCCCTGCTTGAGTCTTACAGATAATTGATGATGCTCTAGTTCATCATCTTTCTTCCTCTTTTGTTCACCAGGTACCTCGGCCTTCCAGGGGCTCCTTTATTGAGAATCAATGTCTTCTCGTAGGTAATTGATCACCATAGACCCAGGGATTCTCGATTCATCGTGAATCATCATGAATAATCAAAAAGCAGTGGCTGTGCTGCTGGCAGAGTGCAAGCAGGTGCTGGACCAGCTCTTGTTGGAGGCGCCAGATGTGTCAGAAGAGGACAAGACCCAGGACCAGCGGTGCAGAGGTGAGGATCTGCTGAGAGAGAGACCAGCGGTGAGCCCAAAGGTTCACCCTCATCTTCCTCGCCCCAACAGCACGCGCTCATCTCTGTCCTATTTTTCTTCTTTGGGCAGATGACCACTGAAAAATGAGTGGATTTCTAGGGCATGAATGGGACATAGGGTACAGGCAGACGGGCCAGGGAAGGCAAGCCTACTTTGTTGCAATGAATTGCTGTCAGTTCTAATTTTAGGCTTCAGTACACATGAGGCTTCAAGAAACAGTTTAGTTCAAGAAGAACAAAGGGTCCACGTTGCGGCGGGTGCACGTAAATTTCAATTATTAAAAAATTGAAGCAACTTCTGAATGGTGGCCCAAACAAGGGTTTTGTGCCTCATGAATTTCCATAGACTTCTACCATTTCTACAAATATGTCATCTTACCCGTCTCATCTCTCATGATCACCATTCTTCTGGCCATTCATAAATATCATCCACTCATCTCAGTAAATACTGGGTGCATCATGGCCAGGTGTTAAGAGTTTGGTGTTTTTGCTCATCTCAGAGTTTGTACTACTCATACTATAGAAAAGCCATTCTGTCTTATCTTTTTTATTTTTTGCCAATCCTGAGGCTTGAACTCAGGGCCTGGGTGTTGTTCCTGAGCTTCTTTGTGTGGAGGCTCTACCACTTGAATCACAGTGTCAGTTCTGGCTTTTTCTGAGAAGTTTATTAGAGATAAAAGTATATCACAGAGTTTCCTGCCCAGGCTGGCTTTGAACTACAATCCCCAGATTTCAGCCTCTTAAGTAGCTAGGATTATAGGCATGAGCCATGGGTGCCGGCTGACAAGTCATTCTGGGGGTATTCTGGTCCCAAGATCTAGAAAGTGAGAACAATTCTTAGTCCTGGAATGATTTCTTTTCAACCATTCAAATAAATGTCCCTCTGTTTCTATAAGTAGATCTTTTATCATTCCTTTTAACATTTTTCTTTTGACTATTAGTATTTTAATGCTTTTTTTAAAAAAATTACTTCCTACCCAAATAACATGCCCAAGTAAAAGCCACACTCCTCATCTCTTTTGTTATAGATGTTGTTTGTGTGCTGGGGAAAAGATTATGAGAAAGTCTTTTCTCCCACTTTCTCATCTACACACACACATTTTCACAGAGGCACTACAGTTGCTGGAAACCTCTTATCTGTGCTCCTTTTAAGGCAAAATTCTCATGTGTCCAGTCAGTTCCCAACACCTTCACATGGATATGTTCTCTCGTTACTAGCCAGATGCACCCAGGTATGACTTTTCTTAGGCTTGTAAATCTGAGATCACTGCTGCTCCCGGATATAAGTCCCTTATCTGGGATTGGCAGGTTCCCAGTGCCTAGAGAAGGAATTAGTAGCTGCCTCTCCTTCCTGGAGACAATGAATTTTTGGTTTGTTTGGTGGTAAGGCTTGAACTCAGGGCCTATGGGCTTTCCCTGACCTCTTTTTGCTCAAAGCTAGTACTCTACAACTTTAAGCCACAGCACTACTTCCGGTTTTCTGGTGGTGAACTGGAGATAGGAGTCTCCAGGACTTTCCTGCCTGGGCTGCCTTCAAACTTTGATCCTCTCAGCCTCCTGAGTAGCTACAATCACAGGTGTGAGCTGCCAGCGCCCAGCTTTGTGGTTGTTACTGAAGTTTCTCTCTTGTCCTCTAACTACATCAGACTGTTTTCCCCATCCACATACCTTTAAGCTTTGTGTTCTCCCTAGTGAAAACTCAGAACTCCTGAGCCGATAGCATTTTTCTTTTCCTTTTCCTTCCCAAGTGCCACAGAATAGGGGAAATAATCTGTTTGGTTCCAGATAAGACAAATCAGGGCTGACAAAAAAAAAAAAAATCACTAAATTGGAAGTGGAAACAAGAGGACTGTCCATGATCCAGTATGGCCTGTAGGGAAAGACAGTTCAGAGGAGGCAAAATAAGTTGTAAAGAATAAGCTTTCAGCTGGGCACCAGTGGCTCATGCCTGTAATCCTAGCTACTCAGGAGGCTGAGATCTGAGGATCATGGTTCAAAGCCAGCCTGGGCAGAAAAGTCCGCGAGACTCTGATCTCCAATTAACCACTAGAAAACCAGAAGTGGCGCTGTGGCTCAAGCGGTAGAGCACTCGCCTTGAGCTGAAGAGCGCAGGGACAGCATTCAGCCCCATGACCGACCCAAAAAAAAAAAAAAAAAAAGAATAAGCTTTCTCTGCCAGGGCCATGCCTGTGATTGCAGTACTCAGGAGAATCTTGAGTTCAAGGCTAGCCTAGATTACATAATAAAAAGTCTCAAAAAAAATAACACTTGCATTGTTGTGAAGAAATTTAGTAATCTGAAGCTGAAGTGATTCAGTTCCAAAGTATGCTGAAATGCCGGCAACCTCAAATCATGCTTCTTTGGTCACATCACCACCCACGTTCTCAGGGCCCAGATAATTTACCAAACAAGAACACTCTTTCTAAAATAATTTTAAAATATTTTTATTATCTTTAAGTAGTTATATAAAGGAGTTGTCACTTAACAAATCAGTTTATGAATACAAAATTAACAAATCAGTTTATGAATACAATGCATCTTGATCAAGAGGACATACTTTATTTGTTGTTATTCTAGTCTTTGGGCTTGAACTCAGGGGCTGGGTGCTGTCCCTGAGCTTCTTTTTAACTCAAGGCTAGCTAAGCATTCTACCACTTCAGCCACAAGCCACTTCTGGCTTTTTCTGAGTAGTTTACTGGCAAAAAAAAAAAAGCCTCATGGACTTTCTTGCCCAGGCTAGCTTCGAACTGCAATCCTAAAATCTCAGGCTTCGGAATAGCCAAGATTACAGGCGTGAGCCACCAGTGTCTAGACCCAGAGGACATTCTTGAAAGTGAAAGGTGGCCCTGTGGAAAGGTACACGTAGAGCACAGCACACAAGCCTGCATAGCCAGATCACTCCTAACTATTGAGAACTTCCCTTGGGGAAGTTTGCTCTGTATACAGGTATTGAGAATATTTTCAGAAATTGAAATAATCTCAGTGATTGGATAAGAGCCACATTCTATAGCAGAATGTGACCCTGTAAGTCCCCCATGCCAGGACCCTGGTTCCATTGGAGGAGACTATGGTAGAACAGGTGTTCAGGAGTTCTGGACTACTGAGTCAGAGTGGGAGGGTTCACTTCCCTGCAAAACTTGAAAGCCACCATGAGTTCTCAGACCAATCACTCATCAGAGTTCACCTGATATCCCCTCAGTGCCAAGTAGTCCTTCTCTGCCTGGAAACATGGGGACCAGTCCACAAAAAGACACAGAGGAAAGCTGGGCACCCATGGCTCACACTTGTAATCCTAGCTAATCAGGAGGCTGAGATCTGAGGATTGTGGTGCAAAGCCAGCCCAGGCAAGAAAGTCTATGAGACTCTTTTTTCCAATTAACCACCAGAACACAGGAAGTGGCACTTTGGCTCAAAGTGGTAGAGTGTTAGCCTTGAGCAAAACAAAATAAAACGAAACCCTCATGGATAGAGCCCAGGCCCTGAGTTCAAGCCCCTTGATTGACAAGAAAGAAAGCAAGAAAGAAGGAAAAAAAAGCAAACAAGCAAGCCAGCAAGCAAGCAAGAGAGAAAGAAAGAAAGAAAAAAAAAGAAAGAAAGAAAGAGAGAGAGAGCACGAGAGAGAGAGAGAGAGAGAGAGAGAGAAAGAGGAGGGAGGGAGGGAGGGAGGAAAGAAAGAAGGAAGGAAGGAAGGAAGGAAGGAAGGAAGGAAGGAAGGAAGGAAGGAAGGAAGGAAGGAAGGAAGGAAGAGAGAAAGAAAGAACAAAACAAAATTAGATTCTTCCTTCTTCTTCTTGCCTTTCTTTGTTTTGTCTTTACTTATTTGCACTGTTTAGTATGCCTCAGGCTTTCATAAGACTAACGATGTCTCTTTACCTTGATATTCTTCTGCCCATCACGGTATGATTTTTACAAAGCATGGGACATGACACCTGTCCTCAGGAAGCTTGCAGCCCAATTCAGACAGAAGTAGTCACAGCGAAGTGTGAAGAAGGATGAAAGAGCCTTCCGGTTTGGGAGTGCAGAGAGGGGACTTTTCACTTCCACTGTGAGGTCCCAGCAGGCTGAGAGGACCAGGCATGTATGTCTGCATGAAATGCCGAAGGCAGTAGACCTGACTCTGTCCATCAAGGCATGGCGTAGACAGTATACACAGAACAGAAAGGGTGAAATGAAAGAATTCAAGCATTTTGTGCAGAGTGATGTCCTGGTCCATTTTGTGAGAAAGAGGATGGACAAATAGAGAAGATGGAATAGCTAGAGTGAGACTGGAAGCGTGAAGTCAGATTTTTTTAAAACATACTGAGCAGGAGGAAATGGGGCATTAGATAACCAATTAGATTCAGGGAGAAAGAACACAAAACTAGATTGATCAGGCTTCAGGTTTGGGTGACAGATTTTTTTATTCAGTTTTGGGTATGTTCAGTGTGAGATGCCTTTGAGACAAGTACTTGGTGATTTATAGTTGGATAAGTAGGTAGATGATAGATAGATAGATAGATAGATAGATAGATAGATAGATAGATAGATAGAGCGAGCCATAACCTTTACTGAGAACAAGTTTCTTTCAGTTATCAACATTACACAGTTTCAAAGTTTACACAGTGGAAGTGAATCATCTGAACAAGTAGAAACCAGAACTAGAAATAGACTTGAATTGAATAAATTCACCACTGATGATAGAAAATAGAAGAAAAAATCCACTTTCCAGAGTTGCTAGGCTTTAGAGTTTGGCTAGGAGACTGTTGAAACAGTATACGTAGACTTGGTGCCCACAGAGACATTTTATACAACTACTACTTCAGAACAGGACATTTTACCATGAACTGAGATCATTTCACATCTCATGTGTGTGGTTGTTGTTTTTCATAATTCTCTGTGTTCAAGTGCGTTCGATTCACAGAGCTAAGATGCAACACACTGAAGCCAAAAGAAGTGGAACAAATTACTCTCCATTACCCAGCTGCCACAAACCCCACATGCCGTGCCATTCCAATCCCTTTCTCGTTTTACAGGGAAAATAATATTTCCTTCATCCCTTTCTCTGATTGTTCATGCAGAGATAGACAGTGAAGTGCTTTGCTTCCTGCTAAAACCCTTTCTTAATGCCTGACTACCCCCAGTTTACCCTCAGGGCACAGTAGAGCAGGGCCAACCTTGACAGATAGCTCCACGCTATTATTCTTTGAGTCTGAACCAAATGCTTAGACCAGCGGGCAAGAGGTAGGGGAAAGGTTTTCTCACTCTCTGTCTCTGAGATGCTTCATCATAACATGGGTAGCTCTGTAGCCTTTTCTTTGACTGCAATTTCCTAACCTGAACTCTGACCTTTGCAGCTTTACTCCCCAGCGAGTTAAGGATTCTGATCCAGGAGGCAAAGGAAATGAAGTGGCCCTTCGTGCCTGAAAAGTGGCAGTACAAACAAGCAATGGGCCCAGAGGACAAAACAAACCTGCACGATGTGATTGGCGCCGGGCTACAGCAGCTACAGGTAGGAAGAGCCATACCACCTGTCCCCTCTGCCCCCAAAGGAGCCATTTAGACTCTAAGTGGTCTAATAGATTAAATTTCGTTGAAGCACAAGACAAGCCTACTCTTATGGTCAGTCAATTCTGCCAGATTGACTAATGGAGGGGAAATAGCTGTTTAAAAAGCATCAACTTGTCCATGTGAGGAAACCAAATGGAGTAAAAGTGAGAAGCGTGGCCAGTGGGTTCAATCAAGGCCTGTCTACTCGAAATATTGATGTCTTTCTGGGATAAAGAATGTTTGTGATTTCACCGTGCCTTATAACTTATTCATTTTGAAATGATACTTGGATAGCTTGAAAAAAAAAATCACTACGCTCGCATCTGTGCGATTTGCTATCTAAGCTATGAATTCTGTCATGTCCTTTCCCCAAACCCATCCTGGGTCCTTCCATGGCTTCTCATGACTCAGGAAACAACGTGAGTCGTTGCCATGTTTCTTTCTCAACTCACTAGAATTGTAGTGAACTACCTCCACTGAGGGCCAGAGACAACCTTAAGAATAGCAACGGGACCCAGAGAACTTAGGGTTCAAGCTTAGGTTCTGCTCTTTTTAAAAGGAGCAGGGCTTTCCTTTCAGGTTGCATTGCTTTTGATTCTCACTCTCCAAGATAATTGTCAAGAAAATCTACTTTTTTGTATGATTTTTTTTCTTACATAAATATACATTTGATGCCAGGCACTGGTGGCTCACATTTGTAATCCTAGCTATTCAGAGGCTGATACCTGAGGATTGCAATCTGAAGCCAGCCTGGGTAGGAAAGTCCTTGAGGTTCATTGCCTCCAATTAACTACTAAGAAGCCAGAAGTAGAGCTATGACTCAAGTGGTAGAGCACTAGCCTTCAGCAAAAAAGCTTAGGACTAGTGCTCAGGACCAGCATACATGCATGTATGCACACACACACACAACAATACATACATAAATTAACATATATATATACACACACATATACATATGGGTGACAATGATAATAGTTGTTTAGGGATCTACTAAGAGTGGTTGAGGCTCTATTTCTCTCTTCTCGCTGGAAAACCTGCAACCAAACCAGATTAAGCAGACCGAAGGATTTCAGGCAAAGGAAAGAGAATACTTGGAAAGAATGTAATGACCTTTTCTGAGGTTTTTAAATAAATATGTTTGGCATTAATGGAGGAGCCGAATAAAATAGTAACTCTAAATTACATATGATTGATTTGATGAAGTGTTCATCAAATTGTCCAAGCAACCCTCTAATGGGTTATTTTCATCACCATAACTCTTTTTTTAACAAATAAAAATATTAAGTACCGAAAGATAAACTGGCCCAGGGAAACAAATGAGCAACGAATGGAACAATTACTTTTAATTTCCTCCTTTGTGCAATTTCAACCCTGCCATCAGAAAGCCCTGGGTGAAGGAGCTGGTACTACAGGTGGGGCTCTGCAACTTGGCCTGATCTGTAGCAGAATCCTCTGCAGAGATGCAAGTGTTTCCTGTTTGTGCTGTTCAACATGGCCATCACCATTCTATTAGGCTCTTGAATACTTGTAAAGGCGAGTGGAACTGAAGATCTGAATTTGTGCTTTATCTTTTTTTTTTTTAATGAACATCTGCCTAAATAATCACATTTGGCTGGCGTTAACATCTTACTGGTTAGGATATCTCTAAACCAGTGACTCTTCTAGCAACACCTTCTAACAATAGGGCATGGAAACTTAAGCCCCAAACAAAACCCCTTACCTAACCACCTCGCCAAAAATCTTATGTGGAGGTGAAGGTCTAAGACGCAAAATATACAACCACTTCACGTGATTCTGGGAATCCTTGATGCAAAGAGAAGAAATAGGAGACATGTGGAGAGAGAGACCACAGCTTGACCAAGGAGGCAGAGGCAGAAGACAAGAGGTGAGGCGAAAAGGAGAATTGGGTGTGAAAATTGTGAGATCAACCAACTGGAAAAGAGCTCTCTCCTCCATTGGTTGTGCAAACTGTTGCTTAGACTGAGCCATTCCAGAATGGCGGCTACACCTGCTCGAAGATGCCTTGTGTGTGTGTGTGTGCATGTGTGTGTGTGTGTGTGTGTGTGTGTGTGTGTGTAGTCAGGCCAGTGCAGACAAGAATTCTAGGAGCCTTCCAAGGAAAACCAGAACCAAAGAGGCCCACAGGGAGTAACCCCTGCTCTGACTTTGGGGCTTAGAACGCTCCTCTGGTTTTTGAATCTAGGCTGAGACCTTGGGGCGCAGCACATCACCACAACCACGGCTTTTCTCTCCTTCTTCCATCTTGTTATTCTCCTGGTCCCCAGTCCTCCTTCCAAACTTGATAGTGAAAATAGTTTTTTTAAAAAATGAAGCCAGTTCAAGGCTTCTATATTTGGGGGGGTTCATGTGAGCTGAGAGCTAAACCACTCAGGAATGTTTTCAGAGTGCTGGGCGTCTGTATAGTACATGCATTTCACCACAGTGGCATCAAAAGCCAGAGAATTTAAGAAGTGTGTGCCTCTCACACGAGGTCATTCAGGGGCAGCTCTAAGAATCTGCATCGGGGCCTCCTTTAGTGCCTAATGTATTTAATCTGGGAGCTTTCTGAACTCTGAGCTTCATTTTCTTTAGCTTAGCCAGCAAGCTATAAATTAAGCAACCACACCTCCTAAGACTTTTAGGATGTTTTCCTACTGTGCCAGGCCCAAAGTGCACAACTGCTTGACCCACCTTGTTTTGTACATGTGGGGGAGTCCAGTGCCCCCTGGGCCAGGCTCCCTCTAGCTCGCCCTGCTTAGTGTCTGAGCCTGTTAGAACAGCTTGGTTAACTTTCTTGATTGGGTTTTGTCCTGGTGTGACATTGGGGATCAACTGCTGAGGACTTTTTTAAAAAAAACTTTAAAAGGAATCCTTCCCATAAAACGTTTTCCTTCCACTTTACAAAGTCAGCACAACACTTAGTTTGCAAATGGTATATCTTTTCATTAGTTCCACAAACAACAGACCCAAAGTCAGAAGAAAAGGCTTAGGGAAAAGGCTAAGTGATGGTCGACTCTTCAATAGCTTTCAGTTGGTGAAAATGCGGATCGCTCGTAATGGCACTACTCAGGCTGAACCTAATTAGTAAATGCAGAAAAATGGGGTGTGTTGTATGCCTTCTGTGTCCCCCTCTCCTCCCAATCTCCCTCCCCAGCCCTCTCCTTCCCTTCCCCTAATTTCTTGTCCTCAACCTTTTCCTTCCTTCCCCCATTCCTTCCCATCTATCTCCTCCCCAGCCTTCCCTTTCTCTCTTCCCTTCTCCTCATGTTCCCCCTTTCCCCCTTTCCTCCTTTCCCCCTCTCCACACCCCTCCCTAGCCCTCTCTTTCCCTCCTCCCTCCCTCTTCACTCTTTTTTCCTTTGGTGTGTGTGGCCACAGACAGATATTTATGGCAGGGGCCAACTTCCTTTACACTCCACACAAAGCTTGCTCACTTGAGAGAGTTTGTCTGCGCTCTCCCAGAAAAAACACCTGCAGGACGCTCCCCCAGAAACCTGGAGAGATGGGAGATTAATGTGGCTGTAATAGCCAAGCAGTGTTTTGGGTATTATGCCCTCTCCCCAGGTAGATGGGTCTTTTCCGAGATGATACCAATTATTTATTGCTGAAACATCTGTTGATAACTGCAGCTGCCCTTGTAAAACAAAGGATATCATGGGGTCACAGGCTATAGGGACCTCAAATCCTACCTCATGCTAGCTTTGGTCTATTCAACAACACCCCCAAGTCCATGGGCTACCATCATCTTTAGTGTCTCATCGTGCCGTGGAAATACTTTATAAACACTGCCCTGCCTTGCCTTGCCGGCTTTGAAGTATTATTTCATCTTCATTGGTAATTTATATTCCAGCGCCATTGTGCTGTGGGAAAAAAGAAGGGGAACTTTTTTTTTTTGTTGTTTTCCATTTAATTGTATATCGCCTGACACTTTGACCCGTATTATTAGTATTAGTCAGGAAAAAAAAAAAAAAAGAGAAAGGATTTTCTCCCTCTCTTATTTAAAAATAAAATTTCAAGGGAAAGTAAGCACTCCTTCAGCTCTTTTCAGTCAAAACAATGTTTACACTCCAAGAGAGAAAGATGAAAAGCACGAGCAACTTTTTTTTTTTTCAAGTGCCGGAGAAGGGCAGTTCAGTTTTTGAAAGAGAACAGTAAAGGCCCTTATAAATATCATTCAGCTAAACCTTTGATGGATTTTTTTTTAAAGGATTGCAGGCATTTAGAGTTGGCTTCCATCTCTTGGCTTTGGTGCAGAAACAGACCACTGACTAGAAAACCCGGCCCTTGTATGTAGTGCCAGGGGAAAGGGGCTGTAGTATGGATGCTACCTTTGAGGAACTTCCCCCCCCCCCCCCCCAGTAACTTTCACTTTTCTAAAAGGAGCAATTTCTATACCATCAAAAGGAAATCTGAAAATAAAGCTTTTGAAAAAGGAGAGAAAGGGTGAGCTGAGATTTGCATGTCTATAGCAATTGGGAACAAGAATTGATTGCTCAACCTTGATTTTGAAATTCCCTGCAAAAAGGCTGGCCTCTCCATACCGGTTTCTTGGCGGAAGGAAGCTGCTGTGTGCCACTCCTGCTTCGATGGCAGCTCCTCTTCAGAGATACGGGGTAATATCCAAGGGTTGGTACCAAAATGCAGTCTGAGAAGAGAAGAGGCCAGCTCGGGGTGGCATTTTTTCGTTCTCATTTCCTTTTCTACTCTTGAGACATGGGAATCTGGTAACTTTTATGCTGTGAATGTTTGTTGAAAATTCTATGCTACCTGAGAAAAATTTGAAGAGAGAACCCCCTCTCCTCCTAACAATTAAATGGTTAGTTATTTCTTTATGCTATTTTGGCTAAAAAACAATCAAAAAAAAACTTTGTAGATGACTAATAAATGGAAAAGTTTGGCTTCCAGAATACTCTTTTGTTTGTTGGTTTCTAAGATGTCTCTTCAGATCATCTTGGTACCTTCAATTTGTTCTGGGGTTTGTTTTTGGTGGGGTTTTTTTTGGTGGTGTTTGGTTTTAGTGTTGTTCATTGTTTCTTTCTTTGTTCTTTTGGTTTTTGGAATTTCTAGAGTTTAAACTCAAGGCCTCTAAGCACTTTAACGTTTGAGCCATGTGCCTAGTTGTACCACAGACCTCCCTACCAGCCTTTTTCCTGGGGCTAGCCTCAAACCAAGATCCTCTTACCTCAGCTTCCTTTGGAGCTGGGATTATAGATGTGCATCGCCATGCTCAGCCCTAATATTTTGTTTTTGAACTGCTTATCCAATGGAAAAAAATTAAAATATGTAAACATGAATAAATATAAGAGCTGATCCTTGCAAGCTTGCAGGAAAAATGCTATGAAAAGGTCTATTGTCACCAGATTCAAAACTGAGAGGAGTGGAGGAAGATCTTCAGCAAAAGAAATCAAAGGGGGAGTTTATTAGAAAATAAAATATCAAGTTGAATAAAGGCAGTTATGTGGTATGAGGGCTGAGTAAAAGGGTAAGTGAGAACAATCAAATCTCATCTAGGAATTAACTTTTGTTTGAAAGATGTTCTTGGCTGTGCCTCAAGGGTTAGAGCATTTGCCCGGCAGGCAGAAGGCCCTGAGTTCAAACCACGGTACTATTCCTTCAAAAGAAGGGAAGAAAGGAAAAGATGGTCATAAAATTAACGCCAATATGAGCTGGGAAGGTGGCTCAGTGGTAGAGTGCTTGCCCTGCATGCCTAAGGCCCTGGGTTTGGTTCCTTAGCACCACATAAACAGAAAAAACTGGAAGTGGCACTGTGGCTCAAGTGGTAGAGCGCTAGCCTTGAGTGGAGGGGGGGGGAAGTAAGTATAAACTATACAATCATTCATCCATTCACAAATACTACATAGGTATCACCTTGTGCTGAAGCCTTGTAATAAAGCTCCAAGAAAAATGTAAAAGGAATAGAAGCCAAGCATCAGTGGCTCACATCTGTAATCCTAGCTACTCAGGAGGCAGAATTGGAGGATCATTGTTCAAAGCCAGCCTGGGCAAGAAAGTCCATGAGACTTTTATTCCTAGTCAACCACCAAAAAGCTAGAGTGGAACTGTGGCTCAACTGGTAGAGAGCCAGCCTTGACAAGGACAGTATTGGAGCCCTGACTTTAAGCCCATGCCTGACAGAAAGAAGAGAGAAAGAGAGGAAGGAAGAAAGAGCGAGAAAAAGAAGAAGAAGAAGAAGGAGAAGGAGAAGGAGAAGGAGAAGGAGAAGGAGAAGGAGAAGGAGAAGGAGAAGAAGAAGGAAGGGAGGGAAGGAGGGAGGGAAGGAAGGAAAGGGAAAGGAAGGGAAGGGAAGGGAAGGGAAGGGAAGGGAAGGGAAGGGAAGGGAAGGGAAGGGAAGGGAAGGGAAGGACCCAGGTGATATTCTGGAAGAGTTTCTGTAAGGAAGAAGAGAAAGGGCTGGGAATGTGGCTCAAGTGGTAGAGTGCTTGCCTAGCATGCATGAAGCTCTGGGTTTGATTCCTCAGTACCTCATAAACAGAAAAAGCCAAAAATGGCACTGTGACTCAAGTGGTAGAGTGCTAACCTTGAGCAAAAGAAGCTTAGGGACATTGCCCAGAGTCCAAGCCCCAGGACTAGAAAAAGAAAAAAAAAGAAAAGAAAAGAAAGAGAAGAGAGAGGAAACACTTATCAAAACTTGATGTATTCACATAATTTGTTCCATCTATTGAGTAACACGTGACAGGTATTCAATATATATTCTGTTTTTCACCACTCTCTTGCAAAGTTAACAAAGATGGATGTTCAGAGAAGTTAAGGAAGGTTTCCATCTCTCTGGAAGTCTCTTGTTCTTCACATTCAAGAACACACTGTATGTAGGACTTAGCTGGCTGTACATATGCTAAGACATCTGTGGTCACCATCTCCCAGAGCCCCTGTTCTGACTGATTCAAACCCCAGGGCTTCACTCCATGGCTGAACATGAAGCATCAGGCTCAGATGGGATCCGACCCCAACCAGATGACTGAGGGTTGAGGATGCAACCATTGCCAGATACTTACCCTAAACCTCTTCAAAAGGAGAGCATGTCAGAGAAATGGAGAGTTCGAAGTACAACTGATGTTGGGTTGTGACTCAGTGGTACCATGCTTGCCTAGCATATGTGAGGCCTGAATTCAACTCTCCAGAAGTACAAAAATAAAAAAAAATAAATAAATAAAAACGTTCTGCAAATGTGTAGCTGAGCATGTGGTTAGAGGCAAAACATCCTCCATATAGTAACCATTTACCTGAATGAGGTGGGCACTATGGACAGGGCAGGTTCCTTGGCCTCTACTGAGAGGATTGTTTAGGCTGTTAGCTGAGCTAGAGGATACAGGAGCAGGCATAAGGGTGCACAGTCTTGATTGCTGCTCTGGGACGTCTTAGAGACAGCTGAAGGTCATGAGTATTGTCTGTTCTCTTCCAAGGTCTGGTCCTCCACTGAATGGCTCCACCAGGCTCCACTAGCACAGGCTAGGAACTAGAGTCACTCTAGCAGCCTTCTCTCCCTTGCCTGCCCTATCTCCACCTTCACCTAGTCCCATTGGTTCTCCCTCTCGAGCTCTCCAATTCACTTCCATCACCTCTATCTGTCTTAGTCCGTTCTGTGTGCCGATAAAAGAATGCTAAAAAATACAGCACTATAGTTAGTTTGGTTCAGTCCTGGAAGCTGGGAGAGCCAAGGACATGGTGCCAGTCCTGAGGTTGAGCCTTCACGCCGTGCCCTCTCTTGGCGGAAGGTGGAAGACAAAGAGAGTTTGAGTGCAAGGGAGGGCCAAATTGGTTCTTCTAACAAGCCCCCTCTCACCAGAACTGACCCATCTCCAAGCAGTGACATTACCCCATTCATGAGGGCAAAGTCCTCTTGACATAATAACCTCCCAGGAGAATCTACCTCCTAACGCTATCGCTTTGGAGATTAAGTTTCCAACACACAAACTTTAGGAGATCCATTCAAACCACAGCACTATCTTTGTCCAAGATGCAGTTATGTCTTATGTGGGCTCTCACCTGAGTAGATTTCCAGGTTCACTTTGCTCTTTTCCTCCAGTTTATTGGAGGTAAAATTCTCTGGACTTTCCTGCCTGGGCTGGCTTTGAGCCATGATCCTCAGATCTCAGCCTCCTGAGTAGCTAGGGTTATAGGTGTGAGCCACCGGCTCCTGGCTTAAACAAAAAAGCTTATACCACCCCAACTGTCTAGGAATATCTGGGTCTGTAGCAGTTCACTGATAATTCCTCTGCCATCCCTGCCCTGCCCTGTCTAACCATGCACACGGCTGTCTCCACTCGAGAGACACTCTCTCTTCTGCTCTTTGTGAGGTTCCATGCAGTTCTCACATCTCAGCTGAGGTTGCCCATTCAGGAAACATTGTCTGGCCTCCAGAAGCATAGATCAGCACAGTCATGAAAGCTTACTCTGTCCTCTGGCTACACGTCCATCCGAGGTCCACGGGAGGCTCTGCTTTATGTCAGCTCCCTTAGGGACAATATTTAATCACCTGAAATTCCACTGGTATAAGTGGTGTGATGGCAGTCGGAGAGGAAGTAGGAATGAGGAATTGCACGTGGAAATGCTTCCATGCAAATGAGCCATGCTATCTTCCTTCCAGAAGCATCTATCCTACCATATTCCCAGAAGAAGAAGACTCAGAATATGTGACTAGAGGTAGTTGCCATGAGCATCACGGCTCAACACCTTTTCTCCACATTGCAACCAGAGTATCTTTCTCACATAGGAATCTGGTATTATTTCCTGCATACATTTGGGGAGGAGGTATGGGAAATCTCTCTATTTCTTTCTCTTTTTTTGGTCTGAGACTGAGACTCAAACTCCCTATCTGATGCTTGCTTTTGTTCATTGGCTGGAGCTCTACCACCTGAGCCAGACCTCCAACCCCAGGGAAATCTCAACTAACTTTTTTGAGACTATTTTTTTTTTTGCGGGGGGTGGGGGGGAGGTGGTCTGGTCGTGGGGTCTGAACTCTGGCCCTGGGTACTGTCCCTCAGCTCTTCAGCTCAAGGCTAGTACTCTACCACTTGAGCCACAGCACCATTTCCGGCTTTTTTCTTTTTGCTTATGTGGTGCTGAGGAATCGAACCCAGGGCCCCATGCATGCAAGGCAAGTGCTCTACCACTGAGCCACCTTCCCAGCCCCTCAACTAACTTTTTTAAAGCAAAATAATATAGCAAAAATATGGAAATCTTATAAAAGTGTCTATACTAAATAAATATGTATGAACATTTTCCTTAAAATGATAGGATTACTGGTTGCTTATACTTCTTTGAGTCTTCACAATAGATAGCTAATTCCATTATAATAAAGGAAGCAAGAGTGTATTAAGGAAATGTTCTAGATGAGATCAAATATTCTAAACATAAACTTCTCTGCATCATTTTGAACATATATTCAAATGCTGAAGCTCACATTATTTTTTTTTTAAATGGAGAGGCCAGGTCTTTGGTTAAGTGACATTGGCAATTTTATTTTTGCCAAATAAAATAAGGCTTTTAAGTGTGATGTTCTTGTTTCTGTATCTTTCCCCTGCATTTGGTGGCCTGCTATGAACTAATTCCCATGATTTTTTTCCTATTTTCAGAGATCATGTGGGTGTGCGCATGTGTACACACATGCACATGTGTGGAATTCCTATCTAATTGGTATCAAATGTCAGATGATAGATGTCAAAGCTAGAGGGGAATTTCAGACCCACTGCCTCAAAGTCACTGTTGGGGGAACTGAATCCCTACAAGAGTAAGAATTGGTTCCTCTTGTCTTGAAACCAGTCAGTAGAAAGGACAAGACCACAATGCTCATGGTTCCTAACTCTAATTATGATGTCTCTTCTCTGCATCTGCACAAGCCCATGGCTAATCACGTCTCTTCACAGGGTAGTTAGAGTCTGCTGCAGCTCTCCATGTTTTGTATCCCGGTTCTCTTTGCTGCCTCAAACCTCATTCTTCCTTCTATAAATGTAATTTCACTTTTTCTCTAGAGCACAATCCATTATAATAGAAGTTTTACGAATTCCAGTCACCAGCTTTTAACACTTTAATTTCTTCTGCTGACTATTGTGATTCTTGCTTAGAGAAGAAGACAGGTGAAAGATTCAGATTCTTCCAAAAATAAATGTAATAAGTGTCAATTAAGTTGCAAGAGAATGGAGCTTAGAAGGATAAATATTAGCTCCAAGGCCTATGCATTTCCAGACCTTAAGATAGAGTATGATTAAAGTCACCAAGGACTTAAACTCTGCTCTAAAACTCTGCCAAAAAAAAACTATCCTTTTAATAAGGTACTTTCAAGTTTCAATAGAAGATAAATTAAAATGGTGGCTTGTTCTTAAGATTCTACCAATGAAACTCTGGTTGCCACAGAATCAGGCATGCAAGTTATCCCTTTGATGGGGGATGACTCTGTGAATTTCATGTCTCCTCATAATGAGGCCTGAAAGCTGAGCCAAGGCTGGCAGCCGTTGACTGGGAAGACTGGATAGCCAGAGCAGAGCAGCTCAAAGTGCTAGCAGGAGACGAACAAGCTCAAGTGCTGGACAGACAGACAGAGAAAGTGATGACCTCCAGAAACTAAGTAGTAGTGTCTTCACTGTGCACTGTGCTTGTAAGTAGAAGACTGTCACCTCCCACACTGCATGTACTGAGTAAATAAGGAGTGTGAGCAATAATATCATATCCCTAGATTTGGCTTATTTAGGTTGACGTATATGAACACGTCACCTTTGTAGATCAGCAAACATGCACTGTCAGTTAGGTAGAATGGCGTCCGATCTATTCTTCACAAGATCTCGACAGCCTTGCAAAGTGGAATTTATGATGCCCCATTTTGCAGGGGAGGTGAGTGGCTTCATACACGTGAAAGACACTCCCAAGCTAGACTACAGAATGCAGGGACACTGGAATCAAACCCCAATTCTTCTCTCAGTGCCTCATTCCCATACCATACTGTCACCATATCTTGTCACCTGCCCACTTCATCAAACAAGCTGGATGAAATCATGAGAGCAAAAATAAAGACATACACCATACACACACACACACACACACACACACACACACACACACACACACACACACACACACACACACACACACACACCCTTTTTCTTTCTCTCTTTGGGGCTGGTACTGGGGCTTGAACTCAGTACCAAATTACTCTACCTTAGCTTTTTTTTCCTTAAGACTAGTGCTCTACCACTTGAACCACACCTCCACTTTTGGGTTTTGGGTGGTTAATTAAAGAGTCTCATGGACTTTCTTACCTGGGCTGGCTTTGAACCATGATCCTCATATGTCAGCCTCCTGAACAACCGGGGATTATAGGTGTGAGCCATTGGCACCTGACTGGAATCAAACATTTCTAGGTTCAAGTTTCTAGGTTTTTTTGGGTTTAATAATCATCTTTTTTGTTGTTATTGGAACCGTGGCCTGAACTCAAGTGAGGGCCTCCAACTCATTTCACATGCTTGCTCAGAGCCAGTTACTCTACCACTTGAACCACACTTCCAGTCCATCCTTTTGCTGGTTAACTACAGATGAAGTCTCTTGGCCTTTTCTTCCAGGGCTGGTTTTAATTCATGATCGTCCAGATCTGAGCCTGCTGAGTAGCTAAGATTACAAGTATGAGCCACCAAGACCCCCAACTAATACAGTCTTTTAAAAAAATGTGTATATAGCATACAAAATGTTTGTCTACTGACATTTATTATTAATCACTTGTCATAATTCTCCTTTCCTTTTTTTAAAATTTATTTGTTCATGCCCGAGTAACAAATTGTGTGATAGAGATATTTTGTTTATTTTGTTCAAGCTTTTGCTATGTTGCCTAGGCTGTTTTTCAAGTCCTGTTCTCCAATGATTCTCTTTCTCAGCTTCCTAAGTACTGGGATTCGGGACAGCATGGGAACAGGTAACATTGCCCAAAAAGAAATGTACTCTTTACCTGACTTATGTAACTGTAATCCTTCTGTATATAACCTTTATAATAACATTTTTAAATGCTGAGCTTAAAGCTTGCACTCCCATATCTAGCTTTCATCAGTAAAATCTTTTGGACAAGCTATGTACTATGCATTATGTTATACAGATTCCTATAAAAATTTAAGAATAATGAAATAAAGATTAAAATAATATTTTAAACACATTTTAAAGTTTGTACTATTGCCATAAGAAGCTTTTTGTTCATATTTACATCGTGGCTGGATATGTTTAATTAAAATGTCATGGAAAGCCGGTTACCAGTGGTTCATGCCTATAATCCTAGCTATTCAGGAGACAGATCTGAGGATCAAGGTTCAAAGCCAGCCCAGGCAGTAAACTCCATGAGACTCTTATCTCCAATGAACTACTCAAAAAAGCCAGAAGTGGCACAGTGGCACTGTGGCTCAAGTGGTAGAGCGCTTGCCTTGAGCTGAAGAGCAGGGACAGCGCCCAAGTGCAGAGGTCAAGCCCTACGACTGACCAAAAAAAACACAAAAAACAGCAACAAAAAAAGAAGTAGCCTTTATAAACTGGCTTATTTTATATATGTGATCTATCACACTTTGAAAGTTTTAACAATTTATTGCTGGAATTTATATGTGTGTGTATGTATATATAAAACATATATATAACATACGTATATATATGTGTGTTTACATGTGTGTGTGTATATATATATATATATATATAGTGTGTGTATGTGTGTGTGTGTGTGTGTGTGTGTGTGTGTGTGTGTTTTGGTAACTGAGGCTTGAACTCAGAACTTGGAGGCTGTCCCTGAGCTTTTTGTGTTCATAGCTAATACTCTACCATAGCTACACTTCCCGCTTCTTTTACTTGGAGGAGAGGGGTGTTACCTAATTGGAGACTTTCCTGCAGAGGCTGACTTCAAACCACTATCTTCAGCTCTCAGCCTCTTGAGTAGCTAGGATTATAGTCATAACCCACTGATGCCCAGCTCTCTTCAGGTTTTGAGATAAAGAAAGGCCTACAACTGTTTTCCAATCTGTATTTTCCACTGGTAAAATGAAGGAAAGGCCAAGGAGGTCTTAATTGATCCATGGCGTACACCTTACAGAAGTTGAGTCTTTCTCTTTTCTCCTCCTTCTCACATTTCGTGGATGGACCAACATGGCGTGTGTGATGGTTGGTCTTCCTTTAACCTTGAACAGTCCATCTTGATCCACGCTACTGTTCCTAGGCTTGTCCTGTTGATGCATAACTATGCAAGCATCAATCACGTCTCATTTATGTTGCTAATTCTT
This sequence comes from Dipodomys spectabilis, assembly GCF_019054845.1. Lineage (NCBI taxonomy): Eukaryota > Metazoa > Chordata > Mammalia > Rodentia > Heteromyidae > Dipodomys > Dipodomys spectabilis. The sequence goes on along the minus strand of NW_024870902.1, from coordinate 5,058,726 downwards.
CACCTCAGGACATGCTTTCCCCACCCACCCATCCTACCCTTCCTGTTCCCCATCTTCCAATTTGCTATGCAGCAATAATTTCCCTTCACACTGCTCCTGCCAATTGCTATGCCAGATGGCTTCAGCTCTGAGGCCCCTCCCGCGGCCCCCTGTGAGAACAGCTGTCATTGTCGTTGCTGTGAACATATCGTGGCTTTGAACCCATAGCTAGGACCCAAACTCGATGCTCAGGATGGGGAGGGGTTGGCACTAATGCCAGGAAGCATGCAAACAGCACACTTTTCCTTGTTGCTGTTCAGCAAAAGCTCTTAGAAAAAGCTCTTTAGCATTTTTTCAATCATCTGTGTATCAAAATCTCATTGTGTGGTTTAATTCCTTAGCCACCTGACTCAGCCTGCTAGCCATGAAGTTCCTTTTGTGCCTTAAACTCAATTAGAAACCCAGATTTCCCAAACTGACAACAGATGTGAAAACACAACATAGATTGTGTGTGTATGTGTGTGTGTGTGTGTACGCACGCGCATGTGCATGTGTGTGTGCATTTGTAAGCCTGTCTTTTAGAATTCGGCACATTCTCATAAACAGTTCTAAATATGTCATTTGACCTGGCCACTCAATTACAGCAACAACAACAAAATCGAGTTTGGGGTTGTTTGGATGCTTTATATCTTGAAGTCAGTCTTTGAGAAAAGACACCAGAATTCTTATTTAGTTGCTCGCATGACAGCATCAGTGTGACATGACCCAAAAGATCATATTTGTGAGTCTGCTGACATGGCCAGTCTGTGGTGGCCCGAAAAATCCAAACAAAAAGAACACTCCACAGAATCAAATTCTGTGTAGATCAATATGCATTTCAAAGACACTGTGTGTGTGTGTTGTCTTTGGGTTCGGGTTTTTATGTTATTTTCTTTTTCTTCCTTTTATTTTTTTTAGGAGGTGGGGGAGGGGAGGGGCTCTCTTTCATGTCAATTCTAACTGTGCATAACCCAGGCCCATTTTGCCACTAGAGAGACTTTTCTTTTTAGTTATCCCTTCCCTACCACACACCCTGGCTCTTTTCATTTCTCCCCTTCTGATGTCATAATGCTCCCCCAGCATACATAGCAGGGAGATTCCAGGATGGGTGATACATTCTGCTTTGCTGTTGAGGAATTCACTCTCCGCTCCGTTGGCAGCAAATGAAAGTGGGTATTAATTTCTCAGAGTGCTGGTAGACACACAAGAGAGCCGGCTGCAAGAATGATAGCCACCTAACTCTGTATGTCGTGCACAGCATGCTGCCGTCTCAAAAGAGGGAGAGCAGAAAGGGAAAAGAAAAAGAAAAAGAAAGAAAAGAAAAGATTCTCCTGAGATGACTTCGACGGCATTTTTGCATCGTTAGGCTTTGGAGAGAGATGTGAGGGGTTTGGGCCCTGAACCGAGCTAAATTATGCAGCTGCCAACGATGCCAAGGTCCTCTAGAATAGGATGCTTCGTTTAGATTTTCCACAATGCTATTGAAGTGCTTATTTTCCTCCTGAAGAGACACAAACAGATGCAAACTTCTGTAAACACTTTAGAAATGAATTCAGTGAGTTTGGCCTCTCAGCGGTCCTCAATAGCTGACAGAAAAATGTCTAATTAGTGCAAGTGGAAATAATAGGGCCACTTGGATCCTTTCCATCCTCCTCCAAGTCTACTTTTCCATGGAACTCAAAGACCCTTTTGTCTGGCAGGTCACCCTCTCTTGGGCTTTTGTGCTCCGATCTATTAAGAGGAGAAGGGGGAAAAATAGATTAGGCAATGTTCTCTGCTCAAAGATATGGCGTGTTCAGGAGGGGCGCAGAAAGGCCTGCTCCCGGCCTCCGTTTACAGGTGCTGGGGGAGGGCTCCTCCATTGGCCACAGCCAAGAGCAAAGCACATGTGAGTGCACAGAAGGCTACTTGGCCCCACAGGACCTGGGCCTCTTTTTTTTTTTTTTTTCCTTCCTGGTTTCTAGGAACATCCATCAAGCCTCAGAGTGGGTGAAGAGAAGAGATGACAAGAAGTGAAAGGAGCTGGGAGCCTGTGGCTGATGCCTGTAATCCTAGCTACTCAATGAGGCTGAGATCTGAGGATGGCAGTTCAAAGCCAGCCCCGGCAGGAAAGTCCATGAGAGTCTTATCTCCAATTAACCACCAGAAAACCGAAAGTGGCATTGTAGCCCAAGTGGTAGAGTGCTAGCCTTGAGCTGAAGAGCTGAGGGACCAGCCCTGAGTTCAAGACCCTGGACCGACAAAAAGAAGAGGAGGAGGGGGGCAGGAGGAGGAAGAGGAGGAGAGGGGGAGAGGAGGAGGAAGAAGAGGAAGAAGTGAGTCTCCTGAACATTTCACCCACACTTACTTCCAGAACCAGCCTTTGCCAATTGTTAATATTTTGTCACAGAAGGATAAAATGATGGAGTTCTTCCATGGTGTTCTGTGTCGTCAACTAAACACCTACAATTCGCCTTACTCTGTGCTGACTGTGTGACCCAAATTCTCTCCAACCCTGAAACAGCACAGCAAAGAGATACTGTCCACATTTCTTTTTGTTTATTTTTCTTTCTTTTTTTTCTTTTTCTTTTCTTTTTTTTTTTTTGTGCCAGTCCTGGAGCTTGAACTCAGGGCCTGGGCACTAAGCTTTCATACTCAATGCTAGCTTTCTATCATTTGAGCCATATAGTTCTTCTGGGAATTTCAAAGCACCAACATTAAAGCTATCTCCTGAGAAGTTTTTTTCTCCTTTCTCTTTTTAAAAATATACAACAGATGGGGCTGGGAAGGTGGCTCAGTGGTAGAGCACTTGCCTTGCATGCCTGAGTCCCTGGGTTCGATTCATTAGCACCACATAAGCAAAAAGAAAAAAGCTGGAAGTGGCGCTGTGGCTCAAGTGGTAGAGCGCTAGCCTTGAGCTGAAGAGCTGAGGGACAGCGCCCAGGCCCAGAATTCAGACCCCATGACCGGACCCAAATATATATATATATATAATATATTTATTTATTTATTTATATTTATATATAACAGAAACACTCTTTTCGTGGGACCTTGTTTTTGTCTTTTTCCCCTTACCATACTTTCATCACAATAAAAGGTATGATAGATCAGCGCTCCTACACCCACTGCTTAGACTCAATAGTGAATTCAGCACTAGCTCCAAAGAACTATTTTGCTCCAATAGGCACTGCTCCAAATGACCTTGATTTAACCACAGAGGAAAAGCAGGGGACCAATTGACCCTCGAGACACTTGTGGGCTACAATGTGGGGCAAATGGAATCCTGTTGTTTGAGATGGAAAAATGTTGTGTGACCCCTATTAAAACAGTATGACCCCTCCAGCACACACAAAAAAATCTAATATGATCCAGAAATCCCACTTTGGGGTGTAAATATAGCCAAAAGGATTGTAGCTGGATGTGGTAGTTTATGCCTCTAATCGCAGCCCTCTGGATTATGAGGCAGGAGGATCCTAAGTTTGAGACCAGTCTGGGCTATATGGTGAGTTCCCATCTGAAGAAAAGAATTGGAGCAGGGTCTCAAATTGGAGCAGGTGCACATCTATGATCGTGTGGAACTCTTCACAACAGCTGAGAATTTGCATAAACAACCTATAGTACACATGCACAATGGAACAACATTTGACCTTAAAAAGGAGAAAATGTTGTCACATACTACAATAAGGATGAACCTTGAAGGCACCACGCTGAAAGAAGCAAGCCAGGCATCCAAATGCAATGTGGACTCCATTCATACAGAATATCTGAAGTGCTGGGATTCATAGGAACAGGAAATAGAATGGTGGGTTGACCAGATTTAGGGGAAGGAGAAGTTGCTAAATACGTTGATAGTCAAATTTGGATGATGAAAACTTTTGGAAATTTACTTTGCTACCGTGTGAGAATATTTAACACTACAGAAGTATACACCTCAATAAATGGTATGTTATGTGCTTCATATCACAAGTAGATAAACACAATGATAAATAAAAAGGGAGAAAGAAGAGAAAGGGAAGAAGAAGGAGAGGGAGAGGAAGAGGAAGAGGGGAGGAGGAGATCCTGTCTGGCTCTGTCTTCCTTGAAATTTTTTCACTTTGGGAAGTAACCTAAGCTCTCAGACTCAGTTCCTCATTTAATGCTGTGTGTGTGTGTGTGTGTGTGTGTGTGTGTGTGTGTGTGTGTGTGTGCACATGCATACTGGTCCTGAAACTTGAACCCAGGCCTGGACATAGTCCCTTGAGTAAAATTTCCTCAAAGCTAGCATTCTACCACTTGAGCCACAGCTTTACCTCCAGCTTTTTGGTAGTTGCTTGGAGATAAAAGCCTCACAAAAGCCGGGTGCTGGTGGCTCACGCCTGTAATCCTAGCTACTCAGGAGGCTGAGATCTGAGGATCGCGGTTCAAAGCCAGCCCGGGCAGGAGAGACCGTGAGACTCCTATCTCCAATAAACCACCAGAAAACTGGAAGTGGCGCTGTAGCTCAAGTGGTAGAGTGCTCGCCTTGAGCTGAAGAGCTGAGGAACAGCGCCCAGGCCCAGAGTTCAAGCCCCACGACTGACAAAAAAAAAAAAAGCCTCACAAACTTTCTTGCAAGGACTGGCTTTGAATCACAATCCTCAGATGTCAGCTTCCTGAATAGTGAACATTACCCTTGTGATTACCGCCAGTGCCTGGCTCCTCATTTCTTTCTGAGGGTGGTTAAAAATTCAAATAAGCTGGTAGGTGTGAACATTCTTCACAAGCCAGGTAGAGCTGTAAAGATGGAAACCATTATTATCAGCAAGGAAAAGAGAGAGGGGTCACCTCTGAAGAGCAGCCTGCCTCTGAACATGGTCTTTCAGTGGTTTCTTGCAGGTTGCTTCAGGGTTTGGAAGGTCACATGGGGACCAAAGAGAAGGCAGAGAAGAACCATACATCAAGGGTCAAAAAGGCGTTTGCTGGTGACTGAGGACCCTGCAAGGTCCTCACAGCCATGAGAGGGTGACAGGAATAAAACCTTAATCCCATCACAACCCCCTAGATGCCACCACATCTTACAGCCCATCCAATCCAGAAGCAAGAATTACAGCTAACCAATCTAGAAGTAAGAATGATCGCCCAACCAATCCAGAAGCAAGAACTCCAACCCAACCAATCTAGAAGCAAGAATTACAGCCCAGCCAATCCAGAAGCAAGAATTACAACCCAACCAATTCAGAAGCACAAAAAAGAAACCAGTCCTTCTTATTGGACAGCCTCCTACCCCAAAGCTTCCCTCTCTTTGCATACTCCCACCCTCTTATCTACAAACATTGCAGACCCACAGTAAATAACTTATGTCTCCATTCTCTAAATTTTCTTTATAAAAATACAAAGACTTAACCTTAGCCACTACCTGGCTTTGCTTTTGGAAGTAATGGAAACTTGCTCCAAGACCAGGCCCTTTCTCTGGCTAGCATTTGTTCACAGTTCAATCAACCCTTTTATTTCAGCCTCAAGAGTTTGGGTTTAAACATTTTCAATTTGTCAAATTTAAGCCTTGCTAAAAGCAGCAGCTGCAACCGCATCGACTGAATTTATAGTACGTATTAGCTTAAATGCTATCCAACCCTCCAGGTTTCTCTAGGTAGATGACCACAGAAGCCATGTGCACTGGTCATGTGACAGGTCACCATGTCCCAGGTCATGTGACACGAGCATGTGACTCAGCTTCTGAATCCCCAGTGTCCCTTCTGTAACCGTGCTTAAGATAGAACCAGCCTCCGATTGCTGCTTAAGATAGAACCAGCCTCTGATTGCTGTGAGGACTGGGTGAATTATTCATCTAACAAGGTTCACACTGTGGCTGGCACCTTATTTTTCCAGATGAGTGTTAGTACTTAAGACTGTGATGTAAAGAAAGTGGTGCTTTGTAGAGTAACACTGTAATAGGCAAATGCTTACGCTGCTTTTCAGCTTTCATCTGTGAACAAACATGCTTACAAACCACTCGGCTTGGTTTTGTGTAGCACGTAAAAATAGTAGTCATAAATTTAAATAATAATAACAGTGAATGACCACCTCATTCAGGCTTGTAATTGTATAAACCATTCTAAGGTCTAACATAGCATTTTCCCATAGAAAATACTTATGTACTTTATTTTATTATTTATTTGCTATTTTTACTTCCCCCTCATGTTACATTTTCATGTCACACCTGTTTCTTCATTTCTTGTTCATTAACTAAACATGATGATGTAAATCAATTAAAAATGTCATCTGGAATTCTTCTTCTTAATTAAAATGTATGCCACAGAGCTGGGCATAAAGCAATACACCCATAAGTTCAGTACTTGCGAGGCTCTGGCAGGTATATCACGAGTTTAGACAAAGCCAGCCTGGCTGGAAGGGGTGACATTGTCCAAAAAGAAATGCACTCTTTATCTGACTTATGTAACTATAACACCTCTGTACCTTTATAATAACAATTTAATTTTTTAATGAGACTCTGTCTCAAAAAAAGAAGTGTATTCAATAAATAAAGCAGGGTGTTATATATTGATGTGGAGAGTTCATACAGATATAATGATGACTAAAAGGGAAAAAGAGGAGAAGGAGAGAGGGTGTAAAAGGAAAAAGAAGATGAGAGAAAGAAGGAGGAAAGGAGAGAGAAAATAAGGAAAAAAAGAGATGGAAGGAGGGAAGGAATGCAGGAGAGAAGGAGGGAGGGAAGAGAGAGATAAACAAGCTCTGGAAGAAACCCTCTGACATCCTTGTCAGGGAGGACGGAGACAGTACTGAGGGATCTGTGGAAGACAGAGGATGAGTAGTGAAAACCATGGCTTACTTTGATTTATTTTTGCCCTTGATACTTTGCATATTGTATAATTTTAGGATCATCATGGGGGACGGGAGTAAACGGAATGATGGAAATATTATTTTATCCTTAATTAATCAACTCATCTAAATTCTCTCTCCTCCTCCTCCTCCTCCTCCTCCCCCTCCCCCTCCCCCACCCCCACCCCCTCCCCCTCCTCCCCCTCCCCCTCCCCCTCCCCCCTCCTCCCCCTCCCCCTCGCCCTTCCCCTCTTCCTCCTCCTCCTCCCTCATCATTTGGGCTGTTGTTTTTTTTTTTTTTTTTTTTTTTTTTTTTTTTTTTTTCAGTTATGGATTTGTTTAATCAAAGAAATAGAATGGTATGTTAACAGCTACAGTCAAGCAAATCTGCTTTTATACATATTAATAACAAATGTTAACTTGGATGTTTTCAATAGTAATTATGTTCCTAGCTTAATGCAGATCTGTTTTCTTGATTTTTTTTTCTTTTTTTTTTTTTTTACTTTTTTTTTTTTTTTTATTGTAAAGCTACTATACAGAGGGTCACAGTTACATGAGTGAGGTTATGAGTACACTTCCTCTTGAACATTGTTACCCCCTCCATTGTTTTCCCCCTACCATCCCCTCCCTCCCTCCCTTCCCCGAGGTTCTTTTTTTTTTTTTTTTTTTTGATTGTGATTAAATGATTACATAATTTCAAAGTCACAAGTTCATTCTAACTTCCCTGGAGTAAATTGTCTACCACAGTCTGTAATATATAACAGTGTTCACATGTTATATACCATATTTGTGATCAGCAGCATGAGGATATTTAGTAGTGGTTCAACCAGATGAGCGGGAGTTCTTTGTTTCTTAAGTCCTGTTAGTTTTGTCGTATCACTAACCTTTTGGATTTAGCATCCACTTATGAGGGAGACCATGTACCGTTTGTCTCTTCGTTCTTGGCTTACCTCGCTCAACATGATTCCTTCTAGCTCCATCCATTTCCCTGCAAATGCCATTATTTTGTCATTTCTAATGGCTGCATAATATTCCATTGTGTATAGATACCACAATTTTTGGATCCATTCATCTGTGGTGGGGCACCTAGGTTGTTTCCATATCCTAGCTATTGCGAACAGTGCTGCAATAAACATGGAGGTGCACGTGTCCTTGTATATTGGTTCCTGTTGTTCAGGGTAGATGCCTAGAAGTGGTATGACTGGGTCGTAAGGGAGGTCAATCTTTAGCTTTCTAAGGACCCTCCAGACTGCTTTCCAAAGTGGTTGTATAAGTGTACATTCCCACCAGCAGTGTAATAGGGTTCCTCTTTCTCCACATCCCCTCCAGCATTTGTCGTTGGCTGATTTGTGGATGTGGGACATTCTGACTGGGGTAAGGTGGTATCTCAGGGTTGTCTTTATTTGCATTTCCTTCACCACCAGGGATGATGAACATTTCCTCATGTGTTTCTTTGCCATTTTTATTTCTTCATTTGAGAAGTCCCTCTTTAGTTCCCTTGCCCATTTAGTAATTGGTTTGTTAGGTTTGGGAGGGATTAGTTTCTTGAGTTCCCTGTATATACAGGATGTTAACCCCTTGTCTGATATATTGCTGGTAAATATTTTTTCCCAATTAGTTGGTTGTCTTTCTAGCTTAGTTGCGATAGATTTAGCTGTGCAGAAGCTTTTTATTTTAAGGTAGTCCCATTTGTCGAGTCTCTCTCCAACTTGTTGTGACCCTGGGACTCTGTTCAGGAAGTTCCTTCCTGTGCCTATTAGTTCAAGTGTCTCTCCTACTCTGTCCTGCAGTAGTTTCAGAGATTCAGGTTTAATGTTAAGGTCTTTAATCCATTTTGAGTTGATGTTGGTGCATGGTGATAGGCTGGGGTCCACTTTTAGTTTTCTGCATGTGGCTGCCCAGTTTTCCCAGCACCAGCGGTTGAAGAGGCTGTGTTTCTTCCATTGTATGTCTTTGGCTCCTTTGTCGAATATCAGCTGGCTGTAGGCCTGTGGATTTATATCTGGATCTTCTATTCTGTTCCATTGGTCTTCGGGTCTGTTTTTGTGCCAGTACCATGCTGTCTTTGTGATTATAGCTCTGTAGTAGAGTTTGAAGTTCGGCATGGATAGCCCTCCCATATTGTCTTTATCCCCTAGAATTGTTTTGGCTATTCTAGGTCTTTTGTTGTTCCATATAAATTTTTGGACTGTTTTCTGTATTTCAGTGATGTACGTCATTGGGATTTTAATAGGAATTGCATTGAATTTGTATATTAGTTTTGGAAGTATCACCATCTTTACTATATTAAGTCGGCCTATCCAGGAGCATGGGAGGTCTTTCCATTTCCTAGTGTCTTCTGCAATTTCTTTCTTTAACTTTTTATAGTTCTCATTAAATAGTTCTTTTACATCTTTGGTTAGGTTAATTCCTAAATATTTTATTTTTTGGGAGGTTATTGTGAATGGGGTTGCTCCCTTTATTTCCCTCTCTTCCTGTGCGTTATCAGTGTATAGGAAGGCAACTGATTTTTGTGGGTTTATTTTGTATCCTGCTATTTTGCCGAAGTGACTTATGATTTCTAAAAGTTTGGGGATGGAGTTTTTGGGATCGTGGAGGTATAGTATCATGTCGTCTGCAAAAAGGGATAGTTTCACTTCTTCTTTCCCTATGCGGATCCCTTTAATGTCTTTTTCTTGCCTTATTGCCCTGGCTAAGGGTTCTAGGACTATGTTGAAGAGGAGTGGAGACAGTGGACATCCTTGCCTTGTTCCTGTTTTTAGGAGGATTGGTTGTAGCTTTTCCCCATTAAGTATAATATTGGCTATTGGTCTGTCATAAATGGCTTTTATTGTTTTTAGAAATGTTCCTTCTATTCCTATTTTCTCCAGAGCTTTTAGCATGAATGAATGTTGAATTTTATCAAAGGCCTTTTCTGCATCTGTGGCGATAATCATGTGATTCTTGACCTTGGCTCTGTTGATATGCTGGATTACATTTATTGACTTACGTATGTTAAACCATCCCTGTGTCTCTGGGATGAAGCCTACCTGATCATAGTGTATTATTTTTTTTATGTGTTTCTGGATTCTGTTAGCTAGAATCTTGTTAAGGATCTTTGCATCTGTGTTCATCAAGGAGATTGGCCTGTAATTCTCCTTTTTGGTTGGGTCTTTGCCTGGTTTGGGGATGAGTGTGATATTGGCTTCGTAGAATGAGTTTGGGATAGCTCCCTCCTTCTCTGTTTCTCTGAAGAGCTTGAGGAGTATGGGTATTAGTTCTTCTTTAAAGGTCTTATAGAATTCTGCTGTGAATCCATCTGGTCCTGGGCTTTTTTTTGTTGGAAGACTTTTGATAGCTTCCTGTATCTCATTATAGGATATTGGCTTATTTAATTGGTTAACTTCTTCTTTGCTCAGTTTGGGTAACTTGTATTTCTCTAAAAATGCATCCATTTCCGCCAGATTTTCTTCCTTTAGAGAGTATAGCTTTTGAAAGTAGTCTGTTAGAATTGTTTGGATATCTTGGGTACGTGTTGTGATGTTTCCCGTGGCATCCCTAATCCTATTAATATGGGTTTCCTCTCTTCTTTTTTTAATTAATCTTGCCAACGGGCCGTCAATTTTGTTTATTTTTTCAAAGAACCAGCTTTTTGTTTGGTTTATTTTGGTTATGGTTTTCTGATTTTCTAATTGGTTAATCTCTGCTCTCAATTTGGTTATCTGGCTTCGTCTAGTAGCTTTAGGTCCCATTTTTTCTTGTTTTTCTAGCTGTTTTAGTTGCAACATGAGATTATTTACTTGGTCTGTCTCCATTCTCTTGATGTGGGCACTGAGGGCAATAAATTTGCCCCTCAGGACTGCTTTTGCTGTGTCCCACAAGTTTCTTTGTGAGGTGTTTTCATTTTCATTGAGTTCTAGGAAATGCTTTATTTCTTCTCGGATCTCTTCTGTTACCCAGGCCTTGTTAAGGAGTGTGCTGTTCAATTTCCATGTATTAGAGAAATTTCTGCGGTATGCTTTGTTATTGAGAGCTAGCTTGATTCCACTGTGGTCAGATAGGATACAGGGGATTATGTCGATCCCTTTGTATTTGCTTAAGTTCCTTGAATGAACTATGATATGGTCTATTTTGGAGAAAGTTCCATGAGCTGCTGAGAAGAATGTGTACTGTGTTGTTTTAGGGTGAAATACTCGGTAGATGTCAGTTAATTCCGCTTGAAGTATGGCCTCACTTAATTCGGTAGCTTCTTTGCCAATCCTCTGGTTGGTAGACCTGTCCTTTGGTGAGAGTGGCGTGTTAAAGTCTCCTAGTATTATCGTATTGGGATCTATTTTATTCTGTAAGTTTGAGAGCATTTGTTTAACATATCTGGGTGCACCGATATTTGGGGCATATAAGTTGATGATGGTTATATCCTCCTCTTGGATTGTTCCCTTTATTAATATGTAATGTCCGTCCTTGTCTTTCTGTACTGATTTTAATGAAAAGTTTATTTTGTCAGATATCAGGATAGCTACACCTGCTTTCTTATTGGGGGAATTTGATTGGTAGATCCTTTTCCACCCCTTCACTCTGAGTTTGTTTGTATGTTTGGCTGAGAGGTGGGTCTCCTGAAGGCAACAGATGGATGGGTCTTGTTTTCTGATCCAGTCCTCAGTTCGTTTTCTTTTAATTGGCGAATTCAGCCCATTTATATTAAGAGAAAGTATAGAGAGATGCATTGTTGTCCCTGCCATTCCGTTTTCCTAAGTTTTTCTTCTTTCCTTTCCTCCTGTGCTTGCTCAGTTAGACTTTGAGTAATGCCTGTTTGGGGCAGGTCCCAGTTCCTGGTTGCTTTCTTCAGGTTGTGTCCCCCCTCTTAGAATTCTTTGTAATGCTGGCTTAATGTTTATGTATTCATTTAGTTTTTCTTTGCTATTAAAAGTTTTCAGTTCTCCATCGAATGTGAATGCTAGCTTTGCCGGGTATATCAGTCTGGGTTGGCAGTTATTGGCTCTCAGGGCTCGTATGGTGCTTTCCCAGGCTTTTCTTGCATTCATTGTTTGTGTGGAGAGATCTGCAGTGATTCTAATTTTTTTCCCGTTGTAGTATAGCTCCTTCTTCATTTTTGCTGCATGCAGGATTGTTTCCTTATTATTCAGATCCATCATTGTTACTATTATGTGCCTAGAAGTGTTTCTCCTGGGATCTTGCTTGTTGGGTGTTCGATAAGCTTTTGTGATGTAGTTAAGATGGTCGTTTTTGAGGTGGGGAAAATTTTCATTGACTATCTTGTTAAATAGGTGTTGCATTCCCTTGCTCTGGAATTCCTCACCTTCGTCCACTCCGATTATGCGAAGGTTAAATTTTTTAGCATTATCTGCTTGCTCTTGAATTTCCCTTTGGTTTAATTTGAGTGATTTTTCCATATCTGTCACTTTTTGGTCCAGTTGGTGTATTCTGTCTTCTGTATCTGACACTCTACCTTCCATTTCATTCACTCTGTTGACCGTGGCTTCTATTGTGGTTTGCATGATGGAAATGGATCCCTTTATGGATTCAATGTTGGTTCTCAGAGTACTGATCTCACCTCTCAATGAGGTGATATCAGTATGCATTACCTCTAATTTGGCGTTTATCTCACTTCTTACTGAGGTTTGTGCAGCTTCTATTTTTGCATCCAATTTTTGTTTGATATCCTGTATATCTTTTGATAGTTCATCCTTGTGCTCTTTCAATTTCTGATCCATTTCTCGCTTTATTTCTTGAGTCATTGCCTCCAGCAACCCTTGGATGTAGTTTTTGTCTTCCATTCCTGCTTTGCTCCCACTGGGGCTCTCCCCTGCGTGGCTGCTGGCTTTTGAGGTGAGCTTGCTGTCCTGGGTAGTGGTAAACCTTGTGATTTTTCTCTGTGATTTTCGCATGGGGGTTCAGGAGACTGCTCTTCAATCTTGTTTTGGTGTGTCTGTCTTTGCTTGGTTGCTGATTCTCTATTGGTAGAGAGAGTCTGTGTCTGATCTGGATTCTGTTGGGAGCCTATTTCCAGCTGCTATTCACTTAGGATTCTCAGCTCTCTGCTGTAGCAATTCCCGCCTTTGGAAGGGTTGAGCAGCCTAGACTGCTTGTGTTTGCTCCTGCGGGTGCTCTTGGGAAGATCAGATGCTCTGGATGCACTCTCCCAAATACTGGAGTCTGCTATGGGCTCCTGATGTGTTTTTGTTTGTTTTGGGCTGGTTGTGGGCTTGAACTCTAGGTTTGGGTGCTGTCCCTCAGCTCTTCAGCTCAGGGCTGGCACCCTACCATTTGAGCCACAGCCCCACTTCTGACCCTTTTTGCTTTGTTCAGGCGCCGGTCCCCTGGCCTGGTTCCGGCCCCAGCCTGGAGCGCGCTCGTTAGGCCTGTGCTAATGTGTATACCACCTTGGTTATGCAGCCTGGAGGACACAGTTCAAATTTCTTCTACTGTTGGTAGTCTTGACCCAGGGGCACTGTTCCTGGCTTGAGCATTTAAGCTCCCTTCCCGGGGCGCTCTTGCTCTGGCCTGGCCAGCAGAGTGTGCTCCACCGGCTGGTGGGGCTCTCGAACAGTTCCCAGTTTTAGTGGGTCCTGTGGTCCGGGTGTTGGGGTAGGGAGTCTAGGTCAGGGTCTGGGGATTCCCTCCAGCTCTGGTCTCCCTTGATGGATTCCCTGTCCCCTGATGGGTACTCACCCTGTAGGTCGTCAGTTGTTGTTGCAGTCCGTCAGTTGTTGTTGCAGTCCGAGTTCAGTTGGGGTGGTTGCGGGCTGGGTTGGGCGGCCCCCCGCCGGGTCGTTGCGATCGCGACAGGTCCCTTTGTGGCGCTGCTGGTGCCGGGCGGCTTTGGCGGGATGGAGCCTCTCCGCTCCGGTGGAGAGTGATGGGTGGGGTGGGATCCTCCTGGAGACTCCCGGCTGGTAGGTTTCTCTGTTCCTGGCGATCTGCTGTTCTGCAATCCGGTACCTGGTGATCTGCAAGCAGCCCCCTGTGTCTCTGTGGCTCCGGCAGCCCCTGCCGGGCCGGCTGGCCGGCGGCTTGGCGCACTGCCGCGCGGCCAGTAAAGGTTGGGGGAGGGGTCTTCGCTCTTCTCTGTTCTGAAATTCTTCTTTTCCTCTCTTTCTTTTTTTGTTATTTTCCACCTCTGGTTTTTCTCTGAGTGTTCGTCTTTTTGTTGTTGTCGGTCTCTTGGGGAGATTAAAGGTTGGAACTCGAACTCTCTTTTTGGTTGGAGAGAGCTGTGGCGTTTCCCTACTGCCCCGTCGCCATCTTGAGAACTCCCCCTGGGCTGTTGTTTTAATTAATAGCCCCGAGATGGGGGCAGGGTGTGGGGGGCAGGTCTTATTTTAGGGTCCTGGCTATGTTTCTTTGTCTGCTCTATTTCGCATCTCCAGGCGGCCTTGCGAGCCTCCATAGTGGCTCAGGACTGTGCAGTGGCCTCGGCCATCGTCTTCTTGATGGACAGGTTCCTGTATGGACTCGATGTTTCTGGAAAACTCCTGCAGGTGGCCAAGGGCCTGCATAAGCTGCAGCCAGCCACACCCATCGCCCCTCAGGTGGTTATTCGCCAGGCCAGGATATCCGTCAACTCAGGTAGGCTGTGTTCTGTGTCCTGGGTCGTCTGGTCCTCATCTGCCCCTGGCTGCAGAGCTACTTGAACTCTGCAGGCGCCCAAGGGCACTGGGGCCTGCGTGCCACCTCTGCCCCGCGTCTCTCCCGCCGCGCCAGCCTTTGCACCCGCCTCTCTGCCGGCACAAAGGCCCTGGCATAAAGGGTTTCAGAGCCAAAAGCAGGGAAGAAAATTGTGAAAGGGTGTGGAAAATACTAATTGGAGCTTTTGTCCCCTAACAAATCTATCCTGCTGCTTTCAAACAGGGGTATCTGAATTGCTATACTTCTGACCAAGAGCCTTTAAAAAGCAGATTAGAATTCTAGTATTTTCTCTTAGCTCTCCTGTCTTCTTTCTGTAGGGCCACTTGACTAAGCTAACAATGAAGCTAACAAACCCACTGAAGCAATTTGAGGGTTGGTATTTTTTTTTTTCCTTGTCATTCACAACACCGGTACAGTACCTGATTAGGTCTGAAAGTATCTTTTTCTTTCCCTCCTGTCACATTGAATGAGATGAAAAATGAGGCTGACAGTCTAACTTAAGATGGAGAGCTGAAAGTAGGGGGCTTCGAGGGGAGAGGGGGCCGGTGATGTGTCACAGCCAAGTCCACCTGCAAAGAATTCCAGAATTACTTAAATCACCAGTACCCATTGGATTTAGAAATGCAGCCTGCTTTGCTGTTCTCATTTCCAGAAGTAAAGGCCTCTTCCCACTCCCAAACACAAAACTGAAGCTCTTTTTTCTATTGCTTGATGTTAGTTACTGCTATTATTTTAATATTCTGGTCTGTAAGACGTTAAATGTTCTTCATTTCCTTTGAAAAGGAGTGTAGCGACTACACTGAGCTGCTGAATAAAGAGAGGAAGACACAGAAAGAAAAAGACATGGAAAGCCGGGTGCCGGTGGCTCACGCCTGTAATCCTAGCTACTTAGGAGGCTGAGCTCTGAGGATCACGGTTCAAAGCTAGCCTGGGCAGGAAAGTCCATGAAACTCTTATCTCCAATAAACAACAGAAAACAGGAAGTGGTGCTGTAGCTCAAATGGTAGAGTGCTAGCCTTGAGCTGAAGAGCTGAGAGACAGTGCCCAGGCCCAGAATTCAAGCCCCATGACCAACATGAAAGAAAGAAAGAAAGAAGAAAGAAAGAAAGAAAGAAAGAAAGAAAGAAAGAAAGAAAGAAAGAAAGAAAGAAAGAAAGAAAGAAAGAAAGAAAGAAAAGAAAGAAAGAAAGAAAGAAAAGAAAAGAAAGAAAAGAAAGGAAAGGAAGGAAGGAAAGAAAGAAAGGAAGGAAGGAAGGAAGGAAGGAAGGAAGGAAGGAAGGAAGGAAGGAAGGAAGGAAAAGGACATGGAAAAAATGGGTTTGTGAAAGCTTTTTACTGTTTAGGCCCCAGACTGGGACTTAAACTCAATACCTGATGCTTTACAGGCAAGCACTCTACCAACTGAGCCATAGCTCCAAACCTGGAAATTATCTTAAGAGCCCAAGTTCACTTCCTTTTAGGTTCTTGCGAATGCGTATCAATTGTTCTCATGTCTTAGTATTGGCTTTTCTAGTGCAACTCCAGAGACAGAATTGAACTGAGAAAGAAAATATTTTGTTCCAGATGTTCCTGAGAGCAGCAAAGATGTTTGAGGCATGAAGTAACCTAACAACAAATGCACCTGGTGGTGTCGGAGGACAATGGCATAAGAGACAAATTCTAGGGGTGACACAGATGAGGGCTGCAGCACCATGGTGGGCTAGTGTTGGTTTTGAGCAAGAATTTGAAGCCAGGTTCACACTTGTCATCCTCACTACTCAGGAGTCTGAGATTTGAGAGATTAAGGTTCAAAACTAACCCAGGCAGGAAAGTCTGTTAGACTCTTCTCTCCAATTAACCAGCAAAAAATAGTCAGAAGTGGAGGTGTGGCTCAAGTGGTAGAGCAGAAATCTAAAGAAGAGCACAAGGCTCTGGGTTTAAGCCCCAGCACTGGCACAAACACAAAGAAAGAAGAACGTGGACCACAATCACTGTATTTTCACACCACTAAATGCACTTGCTCAGATTCTTTCCCTCCTGTCTCCAGCCAAGATGGTAGAGTGTTTTTCCCTCTGAGAAGGAGCAAGCCACAGTATCATCAGGAATGGTGAGGTCCTCTGCTCACAGCACCATGCTGAAAGGCACAGGTCCCGATTCTCATGTCCCAACAGTTGGAGCTCTTCACAAGTATCCCAGCCTCAGAGTTAAGTCTTCCATATGTAAACTGCTGTCCAAAAATCTTATCTAGAGCCTCCAAGTAGATTCAGAGAGGGAGGAGAGGATGGGGACCATGGGAGGAAGCATGAGGGTATAGGAAGAGGTTACATGGAAATAGGGGCTCCATCTCAGCCTTTGGAAGCCTTGAAGTAGAGAGAGGAAGTGTATTAGAAAGCGTCAGGAGGAGCGTTCATGGTAAAAGAAGAGGGCAGTCCATCTCGCCATGGATAAACAGGTTTACTATGGCTGCTGTCTAGGGCTCGGATTCCTTTTCTCCACCAACCAGAGATTAAAAGGGCAGAAAAGTGTTTAAAGCAGACAGAGTTATTTGAAAACAGAAGAAACTATGAAAGGAACAGGAAAATAGACTCCTTGTGCAAAGAGGGAGTCCTAGGGCCAGAAGTCCACTGTTTCTCACCATGTAGGACACCCTAAAAAAGACAATCTGACACTCATGTTTTTTAACTTGTAAATATATATATACATATACATATGCAAACTTACACATACATATTGAAAGCGACAGAGCAATTGAGGTGAAAATCAATATCTTTTTGCAAAAGTTGTCGTAATTGGAAGACATTACCCACAAAACAGGTAGAGCATGTAAGTTCTTTTTGTAAGATACAAGAATGTAGCCACCCAAGAGAAAGAGCCGGAAAAGGGAGAAGGACGTTCTGGCAGTTTTGAGTGCCGAGAAGAGCTCCTCACTGCCAAGGAAACCTTACCACTGGCATGAATACAACAAAATAACTCATGAGCAAAATGAAACTAAAAAGACAAAAAGTGAAGAGGATGGAGATGTGGCTCAGTGGGTAGAGGGCCAGCCAATGAGCAAAGCATCAGGTATGGAATTTAAGTTCTGGTCTCTCAACAAAAAAGAAAGAAAGGACAAAAGACAGAAAGGAGAGAAAGAAAGAAAAGAAAAGAAAGAGAAAGAAAGATGTAAAAATGCAATACTAAAGTATTTCTTATTAGCTTCAAATGGAAGATTATTTTGGCAATGGCCAGCTACCTATCAATCTAACTATGACCTGCCTGCACCCTTGCCACAATCCAAAATACCTTAGAATGCAACAACAACAAAAAAAAAGACCTGTTTTTTGATTCCTAAAGCCTGTTTTTCAGGTGTTGCATAGTGGGATGCTAGTACTAATTTTTAAAAATGCTTTTTCTCAGGCTACATATAGTTCCTGTGTTAATATGCTGTCTTTATTTCCTTTAAGAGTTTCTTACTGTGGGTTCTTTTTAATAGTTTCACCAAAGTGTGTCTAAAGGTAGATTGAATGTTTTCCCCCTCCTTCAGGTTAGGTAAGTTTCTTGAATGTTAGAGTTTTTCCTAAGTGTGTTTCCCCAGCTCTGAATCTACTTCCTCTTAGAAGTGTTATTGTGATTATATGGGTTTTTCATTCTCTTTGAACTTTTTTTTTGGGGGGGGGGGGTCCAGTCGTGGGGCCTGAACTCTGGGCCTGGGCGCTGTCCCTCAGCTCTTCAGCTCAAGGCTAGCGCTCTACCACTTGAGCCACAGCGCCACTTCCAGCTTTTTTCTTTTTGCTTATGTGGTGCTGAGGAATCGAACCCAGGGCCTTAGGCATGCAAGGCAAGCGCTCTACCACTGAGCCACCTTCCCAGCCCCTCTCTTTGAACTTTTTAACTTCTCCTTCCTATTTTCATCTGCTTTATTCTTTCTCTGTCTTTTCCCTTTTTTTCCTGCAGAGCTGGGACTCAAACTCATGGTCTGTGTAAGCTAGCAGTCAAGCTATTAGCATGAGCTATATCTCTATTCTTTCTCACCATTCTCTTTACCTGCTTCTCTCCCCTGCTGTTAAACCTGTTGCAGGAATACATTTCAGATGGACCAGGGTTGAGCAGATTTAACCCAGAAAAATCAACCTTTACGTGCTCAAACTGGATAAAATACATAGTGTCACCTCTACCACATAATGTTGGTATAAACAGGTCATGGGACTAGTTCAAGTTCAAGAAGAGGAGAAATACACTCCAAACTCCACCTCTTTATAAAAGAATAGCAAAGTCACATTGCAAAAGATGGAAAAGAGCCTAACAATCATTTTAGAAAGTCCCATCTACACAGCTAATTTATCTTTGCAAGTGGAAATAGTGTGCTCAGGGAAGGCCTTCAAAGAAATTTTGGAACCTGGGCACCAGTAAGTACCTCATGCCTGTAATCCTATCTTACTCAGGAGGCTGAGATCTGAGAATTTTAAGGTTCATAGCCAGTCAGCACAGGAAAGTGGATGAGACTCTTATCTGCAATTAACCATTAACCATGTAAAGATGAAAGGGGAACAGTGGCTTAAGTGGTAGATGATGTAGAGATGAGGTCCAAGAGCACTGGAGCAGTGAGATCATGAAGCCTTAGAAGCACCCGGCCGGCTGGGTTAAAAGAATTTCAGTCACTCATCAAGAGAGCTAGTGATTGGATTTTCTGCCTGTGGAAGACAACTGTCCATTGCCAAAGCCTTCCTATTAAGTTCAGGTGCTTAAAAATGAGTGAAAAGGTTTTGCTTTTTGTTTTTTAACTCTAAGCTTCCCCACACTTGTTTCCTAAATTCCTTTGTGATAATTCTGTAAAGAAACCTGGTTGTGGACAACTCTGCACATAGCCTCTTGCTACCCTTGCTCTACTAGTATGGTGTCTAGATACATGCATACACACGCACACATATATACAAGTATTATATATGTATGTATGCATGTCTGTATATAAAATAAACTGCCATTTCAGATACTTTGTAGATGCTTACCTTGCCATCTCCTGAAAATATCATCTCTTTCAGTTTTACATAGGACCGTTGATAGTTTTTTTTTTTGGTTTTTTTTTTTTTTGGGTCCGGTCGTGGGGCCTGAACTCAGGGCCTGGGCGCTGTCCCTCAGCTCTTCAGCTCAAGGCTAGCGCTCTACCACTTGAGCCACAGCGCCACTTCCGGCTTTTTTCTTTTTGCTTATGTGGTGCTGAGGAATCGAACCCAGGGCCTCGAGCATGCAAGGCAAGCGCTCTACCACTGAGCCACCTTCCCAGCCCCTGTTGATAGTTTTTAAAACAGAATATTTCCAAGGAAAGTTATGATTTTTGTTAGAATACATCTATCTTAGAACAGAAACTATTTGTAGAGGCCTGATGGTATGTGCCTCTAATTTCAGTACTCAGGGGCAGAGGCAGAATAATTACAAGCTGCAGACCAGCTTGGTAAGAACCTGTCTCAAAAACACCAAAAATAAATCTTAAAAAAATAAGTAAGTAAATAAATATGAAAAATGCATGTTCAGAAATGATTGCATGGCATTTGATCTCTTGTTTTTTTTTCAAATTTTTTATTGTGATTAAGTGATTACATAATTTCCCAAATTTCACAGTATTGTGGGATCATGATGCTCAGTTAAAGTCACAAACACATTCTAACTTTCCTGGAGCAAATTGTCTATCACGTTCTATAACATTTATGAGTTCTATGAGCTTTGCA
This sequence comes from Dipodomys spectabilis, assembly GCF_019054845.1. Lineage (NCBI taxonomy): Eukaryota > Metazoa > Chordata > Mammalia > Rodentia > Heteromyidae > Dipodomys > Dipodomys spectabilis. The sequence continues at coordinate 5,038,627 of NW_024870902.1, read as the reverse complement.
ATACAGTTATTTCTCCCACATCGGGTGAGATGTACATTTCTTTTGTTTTGCATAGCATCAGCTGTTCCCTCTTTCCCACTTGCTCCCTCCCTCCCATCGCTGCCATTGAGTTGCTTAGTTCATTTTGGTCAATGTCCAGTGCAGCTGATGGGTCCCGCTGTTGTGTGTTTTTCCCTGATTCCCTCTAGTTCTATATCGTCTTCCTGGTTCCCCTCTGGTGTTCACATATATACCATACAGTGATCAGCACCATGGGGTTATTTAGTAGTGATTCGACCAGATGAGTGGAAGTCCTTTGTTTCTTAATTGACCTCTGTTTTTCAGGAAAACTTTTAAAAGCAGAATATATCCTCAGCAGTCTCATAAGCAACAATGGGGCAACAGGTGAGAACATCAATCCTCACAGTGATTTATCCCCAGTCCTATCAGATTCTAATATATGTGTGTGTGCATATATATATATATACATATATATATTATTTCTTGTCAGTCATGGGGCTTGAACTCGGGGCCTGGGTACTGTCCCTGAACTCTTTTGCTCAAGGCTAGCAATCTACCACTTTAAGCCACAGATCTACTTCTGGTTTTCTGGTGATTAATTGAAGATAAGAGTCTCATGGACTTTCCTACCCAGGCTGGCTTTGAACCACCATCCTCAGATCTCAGCCTCCTGAGTAGCTAGGATTACAGGCGTGAGCCACCAGCAGCCGGCTCCTTTCTAATTTAATCACAGCATAATGACCTAATCCTTATTCTACACTAGATGTTCACAGAACTACGTAGAACTGGCTTTGTACTGATGAGTTAGGTGACTTTTGGTCAAACATCTGTGTTTCTGTTTCTCTGATTCCAAATACAAGGCTTGAGTCTGTAATTCTAGTTACTCAGAACCATGATATAGAGGATCATGGGTCAAGGCCAGGCTGAGCAGAAAAGTTTCTAAGACTTCATCTCCAAAATAACTAGCAAAAATCTAGGGCTGGAAGTGTAGCTCAAGTAGTAGATCACCACCCATGAGCAAGCAAGTGATGTGAGTTTGATCCTGAGATCAAACTCAGTATTGGGAGGGAAAAGAAAGGATCGTAATAATTACTAATATCATATATATGTACATATATATGTACACATATGTGATTTATGATATTATATACATATATATGGATATATGTATGTATATACATATACATATATATATGTATATATGGTTTGGTTTACCAGATTATTTCCTTAGTAACTCCAGGCATCTTCACCCTACCCCCACACCCCACCACCCCCACCCTGCCTTTTTTTTCTTTTAGGTACCTGGCAGTACAGAAAAGAAAGTGACAAGATCCTGGTTCAGTCCGTCTGCATACAAATCAGAGGGCAAATTCTGCAAAAGCTAGGTACTCACTCCAACCCTCCCCTCCAGTAACGGTGCACTTACAGAGTCTGGCTCCAAGACTTCACTACGGAATTTTCTTACTGCATCTGGTTAAATTGTTGATACTCACTTCTTTTAGTTTCCTCACTGGAGAGAGAATAACATTTAGGATTCTAGGAGCGGAGCTGGATGTGGTGCTTATTCTGCTAGTTGGGAGACTGGACCCTCTGGGTCCAGAAGTTCAAGATGAGAGGGAGCAGCCACAGCAAGGCCATACTAATAATTAAGAAATTAATGATAGATAGATAGATAGATAGATATTAATACAATTTAAAAATTCTCTCTAGCTTCATTAGAGAAATTTACTGTTGTTTATTGTAACAGTTAACCTCAGGTCCCTCAGTATTATTCTTAACCTCTGACTCAGCTTTGCAAGAAGTTGAATTATATAGACATTATATTATATATACATGTTATATATAATATAGAATATTTATTTAATATATAATGTATATGAATATATATTAACTGCTTCTCTTTCTCTAGTTTTTGTGATAATGATAATGAGGTTTGAGTTTTCATCTTGATGCATGCCTCTAGCTGCTAGTAGCACTTGCTTCTAAACTCATCAAAACCTAGGCCTGGGAAGGTGGCTCAGTGGTAGAGCGCTTGCCTTGCATGCCTGAGGCCCTGGGTTCGATTCCTCAGCACCACATAAGCAAAAAGAAAAAAGCCAGAAGTGGCGCTGTGGCTCAAGTGGTAGAGCACTAGCCTTGAGCTGAAGAGCTGAGGGACAGCACCCAGGCCCAGAGTTCAGGCCCCACGACCGGACCCAAAAAAAAAAAACAGAAAAAAACCTCTCACTTGTTCACTCCTTAGGGTAGTCACAAATTTTTCAAGCAAAATTTACAAGCCATAATTATGCAAACTAACAGAATTGAAATTTTTAAGAGATGTCTTCTAAAACATGAAAATAACTATATATACTATGATAGTATATTATATGCAAATTTTAGAATAATTCTTAACTATTCACCAGTGAAATGGAAAAAAATTATCAGTATTGAAACAACTGAAAAAACAAATTGTGTCAATGTAATCCAGCCCTGAGTTTTCTTTTTTTTTTTCAAATTCTTTATTGTGATTAAGTGATTACATAATTTCCCAAATTTCACAGTATTGTGGGATAGTGATGCTTGGTTAAAGTCACAAACACATTCTAACTTTCATGGGGCAAATTATCTATCGTGGTCTATAAAGTTTATGAGCTCTATGAGCTTTGACAATACCGTTAAATTTCTTCCACATTGGGTGATATGTACATTTCTTTTGTTTTGCATAGCGTCAGCTGTTCCCTCTTTCCCACTTGTTCCCTCCCTTCCATCGCTGCCATTGAGTTGCTTAGTTCATTTTGATCAATGTCCAGTGCAGCTGATGGATCCAGCTGTTGTATGTTATTCCCTGATTCCCTCTAGTTCTGTGTCCACCTCCTAGTTTTCCTCCAGTCAGCCCTGAGTTTTCTTAACAAGATGCAATAAACCTTTTGTTTTTGTTTTTTTGTCAGTCTTGGGGCTTGAATTCAGGGCCTGGGCACTGTCCCTGAATTCTTAAGCTCAAAGTGAGTGCTCTACCATTTGAGCCACAGCAACACTTTCAGTTTTCTGGTGATTTATTGGAGATAAGAGTCTAATGGACTTTCCTGCCCGGGCTGGCTTTGTCCAGGATCCTCAGATCTCAGTCTCCTGAGTAGCTAGGATTACAAGCATGAGCCACTAGTGCCCAGCTTTTTCTGTTTCTTTTCTATTTTTTCTTTTCATTCTCTTTCTTCCCTCTTGTGTGTGATGATACTGGGGGCTTGAACTCAGGAGGTCTATCACAGCTCCACTTCCAGATTTTAGCTAGTTAATTAGAGATAAGCGTCTTCGATTTATCTGCCTTGGACTGGCTTTGAACTTGAATCCTCAGATCACAGCCTCATTGTGTGGCATGGATCACAGATCTGAGCCACCAGCAAGATTATTTTCTAACACAGACGTTATAGACATTAGCTGCTTTCTCTCTGTCCCATATTGTGTTTTGTTTGATTGATTTTAGGCATGTGGTATGAAGCGGCAGAGTTAATATGGGCCTCAATCGCAGGATACTTGACTCTTCCTCAGCCAGATAAAAAGGTTGTATGTCTAGTGTGTCTTTTTTCTACTTTCCCACATTTATCCTTAGGTGATTATCTCCTAATAAAACAGTTAAGTTGACCATTTATCAATTTCATGTTCCTATTTTTATTTACTTCATGAACATAGGACCAGGAAAATACATTAACTTCCTTTTGTCTCATTCTTCCTGACTCACAGTTACACTCGTCATATACCCAGTGTTTCTATAATCATGTATTTGCCTCTTCTGCTTCATTCACTATTTTCCTTATCATATATTTAGCCTTCCCCTAATTCTAGAGCAAAGTTGGGTTGAGCATGATGCTGTATATGGACAATTGTTCTTCTTAAGTTAATAGTTGATGTAGCATCTTTAAGAAATCAAAAGGCAAACCTTGGCTTTCCGACTGGGCATTTTCATTCTCTGTAATTTTATGGGAATATTCTCCTCATTGTCTGAAGCTGCAGGATATTTATTCCACTTCTTAGAGCTGTGTCAGCAGTGTTCTGTCTACAACATGGATTGAATGGAATATGAGCTTTCTTTCTTAGGCCCATTATTCATCCTTAGCAGTATGGACCAGTTAGTGTAGACTTAATGAAACCCAACTAAGAAATATCATTGTTTCCAGTTGGTCCATAAGCCAGTGACATCAGTTCTAAAGCATTTTCCAGATCATAGCAATAATAGGGTAATAGGCAAGTGGTTCAGGTGGAAGGTTAATCATTGCCTTTCGGCCATAAATAAGAGCAATAGTCAACTCTGAATTCTAGTCTGATCCGTTTGTTTTCCCTTACAGGGCATCTCCACATCCCTTGGTATCTTGGCAGACATCTTTGTTTCCATGAGCAAGAATGATTATGAAAGGTTTAAAAACAATCCACGGATTAACCTGGTAGTCATTGTTTGTCAAATATATGGTTCATAATGGTGACAAAGCAATTCGTACTGTTCCTTTATACAACTGTCAACATTACTTTTGGTGCTGGTTAGTCAATTACTTTCCCAGGAGAGTGGGGGTAGGGAACACATAAGCTCGCCTAGAATAATGTAACTAAACCTATCTAGCACCTAGTAGAAAATCAGTCACACAGCGGACACTTGAAAAAGTCCTAGTGAATGAATGAATATCATCAAAGTGATTTTGAGCTCCGTTTATTTCTTTTCAAATGATCGCAAAATTCAGCATCCAAACTTGGGCCATCTTGATGATAGAGGAATTTTGAAACCCTTTACCATCTATTCAAATCATGCATCAGTCATTTATTCCAATATTCTTACCCTTAATAGTAATGACTATGAGTATTTATTTATTATCCTACTGCTCAAAAACCATGTGGCTATCCACACATACCTTATAAGATAGAACAGAATGTATCATTCCTACCTTACAAAAAATGTCATCCATGGTCTAGAAAACTAACAAACCTCTAGTTTTCCCAGCTAGTAGGAGAAAAATCTCAAAGCAGAACCTGGAGCATTGACAATAACATTGAACTCTGTCCAGGCAGCATTGAAACTGAGATTCTTTTCATATCATATCTACTGCCCCTTTATTAAATACCCAAAAGTAGTAACCTACTCCACATTAGTGTAACAAGCACACCTTGCTCTTAGTCATATGAATCTCATGGAGTTACTATTTCTATTCTCAAATGAAAACAAAAAAGTTATGTCCTTTGTTCAGTGAACTTGTTACTGATGATGGTTCAGAATTAGAGATTTTTAAGTTAGACACTAGTGATTCACACCTGAGTCCTATCTACTCAGGAGGTTGAGACCTGGAGGATGACAGTTCGAAGCCATCCCAGGCAGAAAAGTCAAGAACACATTAGACTGGAGGTAGGGCTCAAATGGTAGAATGCCAGTTGGGAGGGCTTATAAGCCAAGCAAGCTTCTGACTGGAGCCCTGGTACCACATTAATATTAATTAATCAGTCACAAATTTCCAGTACCTCTTGAATCCCTTTTCCACTTTATTTTCCCCCAGAACACTTACCACCACTTGATACTATCTATTTTACTTACTTTGTGAGTAACAGTCTCTCTCTGTCAACATAGTAAGCTCACTGTCCATCTCCTGATCTCAGAGTCTACAACAGTGCCTGTCCCATGGAGATACTGACTAAATGAACGAATCCTCAAGAATAACACTGAAATAGTTGATTGGCGTTGCAAAATGTCGTGAGAACCAAGAGTACCACATTTTTCAGAGAAGCCAGAAGCCTGTCTGGCTTACTTTGCACATAGTAGCCCTCTTTAGAATGTAGATGGAGGATGCAGGTGGGAGGGAGATGCTGGGAGAAAGAATAGTCAGTGTTCTGGAGTTTTTAATCAAGACCCACTTAGTCTTGCTTAGTGTTTTCTGACAGGTTTCCAGTGAGGAGTAAGGAATCCTTCAGAATCTTGACAAGTAAACAAAGACATTTCATCACACGATTTTGTTCATTGATAAGTAATAATTGCTGATTCCTTTCTTCTGTGTCTCGCAGGGCTTGCTCAAGGAGTTTGATCACCAATTGCTGTCGGCTGCAGAAGCCTGCAAGCTAGCAGCTGCCTTCAGCGCCTACACACCTCTGTTCGTGCTCACAGCTGTGGTAAATAGACTGCGGCTCTCCTGGGGCCCCAGCCCCTGGGAACTCTAGCAGGCAGCCAGGGGGAGGGAAAGGTGTCACTCTAAAGGAGATTTGGACCTCATGGTTGGCGATTGTGCTAAGACTCAACCTGGAGAAAAGAGCAGACAGTCAGAATGGCCATGTCTTTTTGGTAGCTAATTCAGCCCAAGTGTATAATGTTGCTTGTTCTAGAACAATGGTTCTCAAGCCTGGCAACACAGATAATAGCCCAAAGAGCCTTTTCAAAATACACATTCCTAGACTCTACCCTAGATCTATTAACAGCAAATCTCTGAGACTGGTACACTGAGAACTCTTTTATTTTGAAATACCATTAGCCTTCCACATCCAGAGGTTCTATGTCTACAAAGTCAACCAACCTAGGATCAAAAATATGCACGCGCAAACCTCAGTAATGCCCACAAATCCACCATCTTTAATCAAAAAACATCAGGAGTCAGTCAATGATGGCTCACACCTGTAATCCTAGCTTCTCAGGAGACTGGGATCTAAAGATCATGACTCAAAGCCAGCCTGGGCAGGAGAGTCCATGAGACTCTTGTATCCAATTAACCACCAAAGATCCAGAATTACAGCTGTGACTCAAGTGGTAGAATGCTGTTAGCCATGAGCAAAAATGCTCAGGGACAATGTCCAGTTCCTGAGTTCAAGTTCAAGACTGGTGCATGCACACACACACACACACACACACACACATCATAAGCTAGATGGTAGCTAAAGCTAATTTCTTACCCATTCGTATTAACTAAGTACTTACATTCCAGGCCATTCTTTCTATTCTTCAACAGGTCTCGGTGTTTGCTCATCTTCCTTAGACTATTTGTGGGCTGTTTCATTTCCTAAAATATTTCTAAGGATTGTCCTCTAGCAATGGAAAGTTTGTCCTGGTTCACTTCCAGTTTCCCATTCAACATCTCATTTTGCATTTGGTATTTTCTTTAGAACATCCGTGGCACGTGCTTGTTGTCATTCGCTAGTTCTAGTGACTGCCCTGCAGGCATGAAAAATGCGTATCTGTGTGCAGCCAAAGAGGCCTTTGAGATTGGCCTCCTGAGCAAGAAACATGATGAGCCAGTGACTGGCAAACAAGAGCTTCACAGCTTCATCAAAGCCGCCTTGGGTCTCACCATAGTGCACCGAAGACTGCACGGAGAGACGGTGGCCGTGTGTGCTGCGAATGAACTCTGCCTCACAGCCATGGGGAAGTTGTATTTCTTTGGCACTTCCTCCAGAAGTCAGGACAGAGAAGCCCTCTCTTGGGAAATCATGACTGCTATCAGCCAGGTGAAGGATCTTTTCCATGTCCAAAGTTTCTCAAATTTAGATGACAGATCTTATGTTCCAGAGAGTTTCAAGAGTAGATTGGATAAACCGATCTTGCATGGGCAAGTGGATTTCCAAAAAATCCTCGAGGCCTATTCACAGCACCATATTTCAGTGTGTGAGGTTTTTGAAAGCAGCTGTGGAAGCAAGAAAGACCAACAGAAAGGCACAAAAACAGGAGTCTGTGTCACTGCTCTAAAAACAGAAACAAAATCCATGGATACAATGAGTATGACACAAGACAACCCATGCTCTCAAGAAAGCAGGGGAATGAACTCCTCCATAATGGCTGAGGAAGGTCGGGAGAGGCTCAGAAGGGCAGAAAGGAGAAACTGGACCCATTCTGATGCATTCCGAGTCTCCCTGGATCAAGGGATGGAGACTGAGACTGAGCCGCCTGACCGGAGCAATGGGAGGAGAGATGTTTTGAACAAGTCCCAGAGTGACAGCCAGAGCTCCAGTTCTTGGAGCAAGTTCTCCGGGCTTAGTTCTTCTACGAGCTGGGAGGAAGTAAATTACCAAGTGGAAGATAAGTCCGTGAGACAAGAATGCAGCAAAGAGGACCATCTTGTTGATACTCAGTGTTCTACTGCATTGTCTGAGGAGCTGGAGAATGGCAAGGACAGAAAACCTATGCACTTATTGTCTCCACAATCTCCTGATCTCTCTCTCCAGGTAACCAAAGTTGACCATTTAGAGGCTTCTCAGAGTCAGCTACACACACCGATGCCCCTGACAACAACAACAAACACTTGCAACACCACAAACACTTGTCTGGCCTCTAGCCCTGGATTATTAGAAGCAGGACAAAACAGTATCCCGGAAGTCAGACCTGAAGGACCTGGAAGTTCTTCAGCTCACTGCAGACCTTCAAGCACTTCCGTTTCTTGCCTTTCACTTGGTAATGGCAGGTGCAAGTACCTGACCAGATACCCATCTGTCCAAGAAGAAGAAGAAGCTTTTGAAAAAATTGATGTTTTTCCAAAGCCAAATGGTGACTTCAGAAACTGGCACAGGGAAGAGAAGGGAAAAGAACTCACTGCAAGATTCAAAGGCTCTCTATTTACAGAGAATCCGTCCTGGATTGACCCGGAAGAAGAAAGAGCTGAATGTACAGAAGATGGGTCCTTAGGCTTCCGAGCAGTCATGGGCAGTGCTCAGGGCAACCAATGCAGGTTGGTGTCTGGCTCCTTCAGTCCTCATTGCCCTGCTCAGAATCTTGACTCAGGAAAGAATGGTGGCTCAGTTGAAGATCAGAAAATTGACCCTGATGCCACAACAGAGGATGAGGAGGGTCAGCTGCTTGCCAGCACAGGTGTCTGCTCCATTGGTGAACATGGACTTTGTAGACCATTCATGATGAGGCAATTCTCTGCTCCAAGACCTGACACCCTCAAATCCTGTCTAAGTGGGAACGCTTCCTTCCCTGGCATCAGTGAGGACTGCACCACCACGGAGGAAGGGAAAGAAGCTGTAATCCCGCTCAACTGCAGCCAGAACTCCAGCTCAGCCCCTTTCTGGTGGCTGAAATCACCTGCGTTTTCCAGTGGTTCTTCAGAAGGGGACAACTCATGGTCCTTTCTAAAGTCCAGTAGAAGTTCTTCTGTTTCAGTGCCAGGAATCACCAAGGAAGAGACCCTGGAGGCTCGAACCCTGCAATCTGATGACTTTGAAAAACTGCTGGCAGGAGTAAGACAGGATTGGCTACTGTGGAGACTGGAGGATACAGGAGTTTTTAAGCCCTGCCAACTCCAGCGGGCACACAGTAAGTACCATGTTTTTGGGTGGCACGGCTTCATGGAGCATCTATGTTTGGGGGCTTCTGAAGAGCTTGTATAGCTCACTTAAAGCTCATGAAAGTAACACTATTATCTGTGAGCACATAGTGAAAAGTGTAGGTTACCTGCCCCCTCCACTTTTTGTGTAAAGGATCCTAATGATTGCCAAGAATAAAGATTGGCTCAGGCCACCATAAGATATTGGAAGTTTTCTATACGGTCACATTAGACAGAAAGGGAGCTGGGAATCTCAGGGGATTTGAACAAAACTAACCAACTTGTTTTGCACTCTCCCTTCCCCCCCCCCCCCCTCCGCCAGCCCTCATTCTAGGAGGATAGCATCCTGTGGCAGAGATTTTCATACTTGTCCACCCTAAGCAATTTCTTGCCAACCCATGAATCTATCAGGCTACATCTTGCCTTAGTTTGTTTGGCATGCTATAGCAAAATATCATTAACTGGGTGGATTATAAATGTGTGGAATTTGTTTCTCACAAATTCTAAGAATGCTAGGAAGTCTAATGCTAAGAGACAAAAAGTTTGAGTGTCTGGTAAGGGTCCACTTCTGGTGCATAGATAGAGACTTTTCTGTGTATCTTCCCAAGGTGGGAGGGGCTGGGGACTTCCTCATGATGCATTTGTCTCTCCCAGAGAGCCCTCCCTCCCAATACCATTACCTTTTAGGTTAGGATTTCAACATGTAAATTTTGAGAAGACCCAAATGTTCTGAACACAGCATTCTTATAGTTGCAATCAGTTGTGACTTCTACCAAAATCAGGAGGCTGAAGCCAGTAGCTCAGTGGTGAAGAAGCTGGAGAAGGACAAGTTATTCTTTTAAGCCCAGAGAATCATATGTAACAGAATTATTCAAATAAGAAAATTGTTCAAAAGTGTGTCTCAGAAAAAATTAACTACATGGATTACTAAGCAATGGATACTAAATAGTAATTCTGTGTGTGTGTGTGTGTGTGTGTGTGTGTGTGTGTGTGTGTGTGCTGGTACTGGGGCTTGAACTCAGGGCCTAGGTGCTATCCCGGAGATTTTCTGCTCAAGGCTGGTGCTCTACCACTTGAATCCAGTTTCAATCTAGATTTTTGCTGGTTAATTGGAGATAAGAGTCTCATGGATTTTCCTGACTGGGTTGGCTTCAAATCTCAATTCTTAGATCTCAGCTCCTGTGTAGCTAGGATTACCGGTGTGAGCCACCACCTCCCAGCTCTAAGTATTAATTCTTACTTTTAGCACCAAGTGAGAATTCCTTGGAGATCTTTCATCCCAGAGAACACATCCAATAGACCTGGATCAGTAATGCCAACATCAGTTATTTTAGGAGCTCATCCTTGCTGATCCAATGTTGAAAACTTCTGCTTCAAAGTACTCCAGCGATTTGCTCATGGCCTTGACGTCAGATCAAAACACAAGATCAGGTCACCACTATGAAAACTAATATTCCCTAGTAGTAGCATTCCCCTACTACTGTAAGGTGCTACAATTTTAAAATCATATTTCTTATAGTTAGGTAATTGCTCTATTGATATATACTGTTAGTGTTTGTCAATGTATGGATGAGAAGCGCAGTAGAGGGAACCAATTCCAGAAGTTATGGGAATAGAACAAGTGGAAAAAAGAACTCTTTCTTGTCTTTTCTCTGTATTTGCCACCCTCCCTGAGTGTGGAGGGGACAAGCGGTTCACCTTCCATTTCCATCTCAGCTTCTTCTGATCACTCAATCCTGTTCACTGTCTCCCCAACCCAACTATTTCCTTCTCACACTTGCGGGTGGTCTTTTAAGTATTTTGTCTCCTGAGTCTCCCATTCTTCCCTTCACTATCACAATCCAGACACCAGAGGTCTTTGTTCACTGAATTTTCACTTGGGCACCAAATTACATCCCTTTATTAATGTCCCTTTTGGTACATTACCTGAGTTATGTAACTGTAAACCTTTATAATAATAATGAAGTATAACTCCCCCAAAAAAAGTTCATGTAGGTCTTCCCCTAGAAAAAATGTTCTTCTGCTTAATGATCTTCTTTCCTTTAGCATGGAGACACTCCTTCCTATCTCCTCTTTTTCTTTTTCAATTGAATTCACATCTTTGTACAGCAGCTATAGGGAGATGCTTCACTATGTAACTTAGGATCTCTGATGTTGTCAGGGGTCTATTAGGTAAATTATTTGTTTCCCTCTGATCTGACGGAACAATGCGAGGTTCCCAGATCATAAGAAATTTATGAGTATTATTCATAATCTGACATCTTTCTTTTTTATTTTCAGATGCTCTTTTATTAAAATATTCGAAAAAGTCTGAATTGTGGACAGCCCAAGAAACTGCTGTGTATTTGGGTGACTATCTGAATGTGAAGAAGAAAGGCAAACAGAGAAATGCTTTTTGGGTTCATTATCTTCATCAGGAAGAAACTCTGGGGAGGTATTGTAAACATTTACGTCACCAGTGGAAAATGGGCTAAGCTTTCCCACAGCTAAGTAACCACACAGGAAGTTCTGAAAAATGCTGAAAATGCTTTAAAAACAAAAAGGTCCGAATACAAACTCTTTTCATCTGTATTATTAATTAATGATAGTGATCATGCCTTGAAGACCCTGTTCTGTCAGCCACGCTGCTGCATGTTTTGGGTCGTACACGATTTCAGCTTTCAATCTGCCAGTACTAGAGTTTGAACTCAAAGACTTTGTGCTCACAAAGTTTGCTTGCTCATCTGATGCTTTACTGATAGAGACATGCCTCACCCCTGCATTTGGTTGGTTATTTTGGAGATGAAATTTCATGGTTTTATTTAATCCAGGCTGGCTTTGAACCATGATCCTAGATCTCAGACTCTTGGGTAGTTAGCATGAGCCACTTGCCTTCAATGTGGGAAACATTTTGAACATCACCTGTAAGATAAGAAAAAAGTCAGAAAAATATGTGGAGGTCATGAATGAAGTGAGTTCAGCTATGTTTGTCACTATTCACATAAGTGTAGAGATAGGCAGCATGAGGGAGCAGCAGTAGACAAAAGTTACACACAAAGGGAGTGACCAAAAGCCACTCAGATATACTCAGCAGTGGCTACATCCTTGACAGAAAGGTTGTTGAACATCTCACTCTCCAGAGACAAGTGCCTGTCTGCTTTGCCATCATTCTTGGTTAATTTTTTTTGTCTTGGTCGGTTCATGAGTCATGAATTCTGGGCCTGGGCGCTGTCCCTCAGCTCTTCAGCTCAAGGCAAGTGCTCTACCACTTGAGCCACAGCACTATTTCTGGTTTTCTGGTGGTTAATTGGAGATAAGAGTCTCACAGAGTTTCCTTACCAGGGCTGGCTTTGAACTGCTATTCTCAGATCTCAGCCTCCTGAGTAGATAGGATTACAGGCGTGAGCTTGGCTGGTTAAAATTGTTAAATAACAACTCACCTGAATATTAGTGATACCGTCCTTGGGATTGAGCCCTAGCTTTTATTGTTGTTGTTTTCATTTATTTCTTTTTTTTTTTTTTTTTTTTGGCTGGACGTGGGGCCTGAACTCTGGGCCTGGGCGCTGTCCCTCAGCTCTTCAGCTCAAGGCTAGCGCTCTACCACTTGAGCCACAGCGCCACTTCCAGCTTTTTCTGCTTATGTGGTGCTGAGGAATCGAACCCAGGGCCTCATGCATGCAAGGCAAGCGCTCTACCACTGAGCCACCTTCCCAGCCCTTGTTGTTTTCATTTATTTCTGTTTGTTTGGCTTGTTGTTGTTGTTGTTTTCTTGTGCCAGCACTGAGGCTTGCACTCAGGGCCTATGCTCTGTCCCTTAGCTTTATCATTCAAAATTGATGTTCTACCACTTTTGCAACAGCTCCACTTCCAGATTTTTGTTGGGTAACTGGAAATAAAAGACTTTCCTGCCTCTTTGGCTTCCAGTTACAATCCTCAGCTTTTGGCCACCTGAGTGAGGCCTAGTTTTGTACTATTTATAAATTTTGAAGACTTATAAGTCAAAAATAAATAAAGAAATGACTTATTCACTGAAACTTTTTTTGGGGGGAGGGGGGCCTAGAACTTAAAGCCTGAGCACTGTCCCTGAGCCTTTTTGTACTTGAGACTAGCGCTCTACCACTTGAGCTGCAGCACCACTTCCAGCTCTTCCTGAGTAGTTAATTGGAGATAAGAGTCTCACAGACTTTCCTGCCTAGGCTGGCTTCAAACTGTAATCCTCAGATCTCAGCTGCCTGAATTGCTAGTATTACAGGCATTAGCCACCAGCACCCAGCTTACTGAAACTTTTGAAGTTGACTTTATTCTTTTTTTTTTTCTTTTTTTGTCAGTCATGGGGCTTGAACTCTAGGCCTGAGTGCTGTCCCTCAGTTCTTCAGCTCAGGGCTAGCACTCTACCACTTGAGCCACAGCCCCACTTCTGGTTTTTTTGGAGATAAGAGTCTCATGGACTTTCCTCCCCAGGTTGGCTTTTGAACCATGATCCTCAGATCTCAGCCTTCTGATAGCTAGGATTACAGGCATGAGCCTCTGGCACCTGGCTGTTGACCTTATTCTTTACCTAAATCCAAATAATATAAGACAAAAAAAGGGAAGAAAAAAATGATTGAGTCTTGTTTTTTTTTTTCTGAACTTCAAAGGATTGAACAAGTAGATTATAATTTATTGTGTCCATCTAAGTGTTAAGTACTTCTTGATCAAAGTCACCCCTTTAGTAGACTCTTGGTAAACAGTAAACATATCTCTTTAAAAGTTGATTATTACAATAACAGTAGCACACGACAGAGCACAGGCAAGGTACCAAGCCCTGTTCGAAGTGATGTATGTACTATGTAATTAATACTTGCTCAACTTTTTGAGTTAGGTGCTATTATTGTCCCCACTTATGAATGAGGAAACTGAGATGCAGAGATGCTAAGAAACTTTCCCAGGATTTACATATGTAAGTGGTAGAATGAAGCATGACAATGGAGTAGCATCCCTCCATGTGTTTAAATTTTAACATGTGTTAAATTCCCAAAACCAAGCCAGGCACCAGTGGCTCACATCTGTAAACCTAGCTACTCAGGAAATTGAGATCTGAGGCTCACAGTTCAAAACCAGATGGGCAGGAAAGTCCATGAGACTCATGTCCATTAGAAAACCTGAAGTGGCACTATGTGTTCAAAGTGGCAAAGCTCTAGCCTTAAGCAAAACAGCTCAGCGACAGCACCCAGGCCCCGAGTTCAAGCCCCACAACTGACACAAAACAAACAAACAATAAGGTTCCCAATACTAAGTGGAAATAGAATCATGTCAGATGTGGTTAAAATAAGGTCATACCAAATTAGAGTGAATCCTTAACCTTACTAGGGTATACATAACTGGTATATATATATATATATATATATATATATATATATATATATATATATATAAACCAATTTGGAGCAAAGCATGCAGACAGGGTGACTATCATGTGACAATTATAGTTATGCTGGCATAAAACAAGGAAATTCTAGAAGTTAGGAGAAAGGCCTGAACAGATCCTTCCTTAGTGACCCCAGAGGACACATGGAACCCACTAACACATAGATATGAACATCCAGCTCTACAACTGTAAGAAAATCCATTTGTATTGTTTAAGACAAGTTTGTGTACTTGTCATACATCACTTGTCATACATCATTTTCCCTAGGAAATGGATATGCTGAGAAACTTCCAAGGAGGGTTTGAAATAAGCAATAAATTGAGAATAAGAGACTCAGAGAATAGAGTGTCTGATTAGAAGAAGATAACAGAGCAAATAGAACAAAAGCACTACCTAAATAGAAAACTTAGGGTCATTTTCCAGAATTGCCAAATAACACCTTCAAATACAAGAATCACACTGAGTCCTAAGGAAAGTAGGAATGGAAACGAAACAGAGGACAAACAGGAAGCAAGGAAGGAAAGAAGGAAAAAGCAAGGAAGGAAGGAATGATGGAAGGAAGGAAGGAAGGGAGGGAGGGAGGAAGGGAGGAAGGAAGGAAGGAAGGAAGGAAGGAAGGAAGGAAGGAAGGAAGGAAGGAAGGAAGGAAGGAAGGGAGGGAGGGAGGAAGGGAGGAAGGGAGGGAGGGAAGGAGGGAGAGGGAAAAGAAGGAAGGGAAATCATAAGTCCACTCTTAGGTGCAGTACATAGTAGTCAAACCAGACTATGAAGGATAAAGAAACCATCTTAAAACAGTTAATAAAGCATAACAAAAGCAGATTGCATACAAAAAATATCCATTAGACATATAGCTGATTTCTGAGAAGAAACAGCTGAAGTCTGAAATAATGGAAGTCATGTACTTGCAACTGTCTTTCACAGAAGACAAAATAAAGACATTTGCTGTTTAAAAGGAGGGAAAAACAGACCACAAGAGTTTACCAGTAACCGATCTTCACCAAAGAAAAAATAGAACAATCTCAGAAAACAAAGAGCCAAGTGGAAGAATGAATGGTCCCGTGTTCACAGTGGTCATCCCCTACCTAGACTCAATTCCACTGGCAGCATGTTGAAGAAATGCATCAGTACCATTACACAACTCTGGGCCTCCATCAACAAAGCAAAGTTCTGAATTGGTTCTTTCCCTCTATGGGTCTCAGGGACTTTCCACATAGAGCGAACTATGGTAGTACTGAATTACTCTAAGGACATTTAATCCTCCACAGCTTTCTTTTTTTTGGGGGGGGGGGGTTCCGGTCGTGGGGCCTGAACTCTGGGCCTGGGCGCTGTCCCTCAGCTCTTCAGCTCAAGGCTAGCGCTCTACCACTTGAGCCACAGTGCCACTTCTGGCTTTTTTCTTTTTGCTTATGTGGTGCTGAGGAATCGAACCTAGGGCCTCAGGCATGCGAGGCAAGCGCTCTACCACTGAGCCACCTTCCCAGCCGCTCCTCCACAGCTTTCTGATGCCACTTAGACTCCTCCTTTATAGACTCCACTGTCATATTTCCTGTCTGATCTTCAGAGACTAACCATCTTAGATCCCACTGCATATTGGAATCAGAAACTTCTGGTGTGATTTAGCTCTCACTGAGGTCCATATGCCAGTTTCCTTTGACCTTAGGAGGTCATTCTATCACATGTGTTATCATTCATAAACTCACACCAGCTTATAGAAAGTCTGAACTTCACTATAGTACTTATTGTTTTACTTCATCTTGTATCTTCTCTCTCCAACTGGGTTATAAGCTCTTGAAGTATATCTCCTGCTTTCTTTAAAAACTATTAGGGCCAGGCCCCAGCAGCTCATGCCTGTAATCCTAACTACTCAGGAGATCAGGGACTGTGGTTTGAGGCCAGCTCTGGCAGAAAAAACTAGGAGACTTACCTCCGATGAACTTCCAAAAAGTTGGAGCTGTGGCTCAAGTGGTAGCTTTGAGCAAAAAGGCTCAGACACAGTGCCCAGGTTCTGAGTTCAAGCCCGAGGACTACTCACACACACACACACACACACACACACACACACACCACTCAGAACTAGCATATGTTGTGCCCATAATAGGGGTTTGTGGGAAATAAGAATTTGGAGGAATGAAATAATCACTTGAAGGAGGGTTGGAGGAAGACTGCAGATTGACTCAATGATGTGTTTCAATGAGAAAGACCTGGCTTCAAAGTCCAAGCGTGCTCCGTGCTGATGCCCGTAGCTTACCAGCAAAATGTGGCAGACATAAGGTGCCCACTTTGTCTGTGTGTGTATGTGTGTGTGCACACGTGTGTGTGCTTGTGCATGCCCGTGCCTATAATGGGGCTTGAAATCAAGGCCTTACACTCTTACTTGGCTTTTGCTCTCAAGGCTGCTGCTCTACCACTTGAGCCACACCTCCACTCCAGCCTTTCTACTGAAAGGAAGAATCTGGAAAAGTCTTATGGACATTTCTGGCTAGGCTGCTTCAAACCTGATTTCTTAGATCTCAGCCTCCTGAATAGCTAGGATTACAGGTGTGAGCCACCTGCCCCAGGCCACACCCTCCCTCCATCAGCCATATCTTTCTGGGACAGTTAGTATTGGGTGTGTTGCACGGTCCAGGTGCCCCTTGCAGAATTATTTGAATTGCGAGTCACAATAACTAATATTGATTTGAATAAGGCAGGGGAAATGACAGCAAGCATTTTTGCATAACTTTGTCTTCTCTCTTTTACTCTATAATAAAGAAGACCCCTTTCATATTGTGTTGTGTGGATTTCTCCATCCATAGATATGTTGGGAAAGAATACAAAGAGCAGAAGGAGCTCTGGCACCATTTTATTGATGTGGAGCGGCAGATGACAGCACAGCACTATGTGACAGAATTTAACAAGAGACTCTATGAACAAAAGATTCCAACACAAATATTCTATATCCCATCTGCAGTATTACTGGTAAGGCTTCTTTTCTTCTTTTTCTTTTTTTGTCAGTCACAGGTCTTGAACTCAAGACCTGGGTGCTGGCTCTTAGATTTTTCTCTCAAGGTAGCGCACTACCACTTTGAGCCATAGTTCTACTTCTGGTTTTCTGGTGGCTAACTGGAGATAAGAATCTCATGGACTTTTCTGCCTGGGCTGGCTTTAAATCCTTATCCTCAGATCTCAGCCTCTCGGGTAGCTAGGATGACAGATGTAAGCCACCAGCACCTGGCTTTACAGGTGAGGTTTTTAGGAAATGAAATGGTTAAACAGGCCTATACACATATGCTAGATTAGATTTCTATCCATAAACTGTCTGCATCCACCACCATTGTGATAAAACCCAATAACTCAGTTTCTGAATTCCTTCCTCAGCTTCATTAGCACTATCTCCTTAGACAGATGAGTGTGAACTATGACCCTATGTCCCCATAATGCGTTTTGTATCTTCCAAGTTGAACATTTGAATATCAGTTGATCCTGGTATCTTATCTCACATGGTCAAGTTATTTGTTTTTGTTTGTTTGTTTGTTTTTTGGGTCCAGTTGTGGGGCCTGAACTCTGGGCCTGGGCACTGTCCTAGCGCTTTACCTCTTGAGCCACAGCACCACTTTCGACTTTTTTCTTTTTGCTTATGTGGTGCTGAGGAATCGAACCCAGGGCCTCATGCATGCAAGGTAAGCGCTCTACCACTGAGCCACCTTCCCAGCCCCACATGGTCAAGTTATTATTCTTCATTATTCACTTTGTTGTATTATCACTGAACTTTCAGGAAGAGATGTGCCACATAAATCTCATTTTACATCTGTTTGCCCCGTTCTTTGCAACCAAGTGCTAAGCTACAAACACCTATCTAATTTATCATTATTCAGTTCTAACTCTACATGCATTTTCACATATTATCCTTTCAAAGACCTAAAGGGTAGCTATTATTAGTATTTTACTGACTACATAGATAAGGAAATTGAAGTCTAAGATAACAAAGCAACTAAGTGGCAGAGCATAGGTTCAAATGGAGATCTACTCAACTCCAAAGGCCAGGAGTTTAACCATGATGCTATACTACATCTCATTTTTGTTTTTCAGCTTTTAGAAGACAAAACAATAAAGGGATGTATCACCGTGGAACCTTATATACTGGGAGACTTTGTAAAGTTATCAAATAACACAAAAGTGGTAAAAAGAGAATACAAAGCCACAGATTATGGCTTGGCTTATGGCCATTTTTCTTATGAGTTTTCTAATCACAGAGATGTTGTGGTTGATTTACAGGGTATGTAAAACTGTGAATTTTATTTTGAATATCAATTTATTTTGAGTAGTCCTTATATATAATTAGCTTCATTAATCATTATTTAATAGAATATTTGGTGTGTAGGATTCTGTTAGAATCAATTGATTTTCTTGCAGGTAGCAAATGATTCCCTTAATTTTTTAAAAAAGTCTAACTTTTACAAGTTTATAAAGTATCGCATAATTTAGTGGGGAGTGGAGGAGGGGGGGAGAAAGGGAGTCCTATTATTTCCTATTATTGTATTTTTAAATCCATTTTTTCTAATCTGTAGCCCTTTATTCTTATTTCAAGTATGATACAGAGTATCATAATTGAGATCATTATGAAATAGAAAACTATGTATACTTAAGTCTGACTTTTAAAAAATATCTACATTAATATTTGAGTTTTTACAATTCTATTTAGAATTGTTTTGAGCCTCTCACTATTACTTAGCTTTTTTACTCAGGGCTGGTGCTCTACCTCTTGAACCATACCTTTGCTTCTATCTTTTTGTTGGTTCATTGGAGACAAGAGTCTCTTGATTTGTATCCCAGGGTTGGCTTCAATCCACAATCCTTAGATCTCAGCCTTCTAAGTAGCTAGGATTATGGGGGTGAGCCACTGGCCTCTAGCTCGTAAGAATTCCTACTAACCAACATTCTTCCCTTTATGTAAATGACAAATGAGATTTATTATAATTATTTCTAATAATGACCACTTTGCTTCCATCTATAGCATTTATAATCTGTCACATTATGTTTTAGTTGATTATAGTTTATTGATCTGCTCCACTTTACAAGAACTTTATTTCAGTGAGTACAAAGATGTTTGACTAGCTTGTTACTACTGCATATCCATCACCAGCAGCACTGTGTTGGGACAGTGTCTACACTTCGTGAATACCCGCTAATGAATGGATGAATATATAAATTAAGGACAGATAAAGCACTAAAGAAGCTTCCAAACTGTGATATAAGTATTCTATTGTGATTTTTTTTTGGTCAGTCATGGGGCTTGAACTCATGGTCTGGGCACTGTCTTTAAGCTCTTTTGCTCAAGGCTAGCACTCTACCACTTTGAGCCACAGCTGCACTTCAGGTTTTCTGGTAGTTAATCAGAGATAAGAGTCTCAAAGACTTTCCCACCTGGGATGGCTTTGAATCCCAATCCTCAGATCTCAGTTTCCTGAGTAGTTATAAGTATAGGCGTGAGCCACCAGTGCCCGGCTCAATATTGTGATATTAATCATTATTCTAAGTGCATTCTATTGCTACTAATTCCTTGAGATGATCATAAATGACAAATATAATGTGGCAAAATCAATTCTCCTTCTTAAGCTTAAAAATTTTAAAGGCAACCCAAAACTTCTAAGAGTAATGTACTAAACTTAAACCACGGTATAAACCCAAATTTTAAAGAATCTCTTTAAGCATGTGTGTGCATTTTTCTTTCTTTGCCTCTAAAATGTGTGGCTACCATTTATAGACGAATATATTCTTTTCTCTTTCAGGCTGGGTGACTGGTAATGGCAAAGGCCTCATTTACCTCACAGATCCCCAGATTCACTCTGTTGATCAGAAAGACGTCACGACCAATTTTGGAAAGAAAGGAATTTTTTACTTCTTTAAGAACCAGCATGAAAAATGTAATGAAATATGCCATCGCCTTTCTCTGACGAGGCCTGCAATAGAAAAACACGGCAAGCCATAGACTGCATGGGTCATGTGATAGTCTGGTGCTCACCAGCATCAGGCTCTCTCTCCTTCCAGGGACATGGGACATGGCATCGCCTGGTCTTTTGAGGCAGGGACAGGCCATGGGCTCATTCTGGCCCATGATTTGGCTGAGGGTGGTGGATGGTGAGAACTGTGGCTTACCCTTAGAGTCTTGAGCTTTCATTTACATTTTTGTTCAAGGCTGGCACTTTACCACTTGAGCCACAGTTCCATTTCCGTGGCCAGTGGTTTCTGAGAGCAACTGATGAGTGTCAATGTCAGGCCTCATTGAACTTCCAGAACATGACACAGTGTCTCTTTCCTGCTGCCATGGTTAAGGAGAGTGTGTCAGGAGGCAGCCATGGTAAACCTCCATTTATAGTGAAGACAACTTGGAGAAGAACAGAGAGGAGCCTCATCTGACCATGACAAATACAAAGCTCTGCTGAGAAATAAACTTTTTATTGTTCATGCCATTGAGGTTTGAGAGCTTTGGTCATAATCTGTCAAATTTTATACTATCATACCATTGGTGCTTTATATCTGGGTTTAGGATGTGTGTGTGTGTGTGTGTGTGTGTGTGTGTGTGTGTGCCAGTACTGAGTCTTGAACTCACAGGTGCCTGAGTGCTGTCCCTTATCTTTTTCATTCAAGTCTAGAGCTCTACTGTTTGAACCATAGCTCCACTTCAGGCATTTTTAATGGGCATCATATTATCAACAGTAATTTATTGCAATTACCTTTTGTCTTATTTATTTACTACTGTGTGAAAAATTATTTCTCAAGTTTAGAATCTTGAGCAGAGCAGAGCAGAAAGGGAAAAGAAGGGCAAAGCTATGTGCCAGGAGCTCAGGCCTGTAATCTTGACCACTCAGGAGCTTGAAGCCATTCCAGGATAGGAAAGTCCATGAGACGCTCATGTCCAATTAATGAGCAAAAAGCAGGAAGTGAAGCTGTGGCTCAAGTGATAGAACACTAGCCTTGAGTGAAAAAGTTAAGGGACAGATCCCAGGCCCCCTGAGTTCAAGCCCCAGTACTGGCACAGAGAAAAGAGAGGGGGAGGGAAAGAAGGAAGGAAGGAAGGAAAGAAGGAAGGAAAGAAGGGAGGGAGGGAAAGGGAAAAAAGAAAGAAATTGAGAGTTGACCTAGCTGTATGGCTCTGATACCGAATCTTTGATAAAATGATATTAGGAGCTTTGGTCATCTCAAGGCTCAGCCAGGACTGCTCTTGCTTGTGCTCACTCTCTCTCTCTCATTCTCAATCTCTCTCTCTCTCTTTCTCTCTCTCTCTCCTACCTCCTTCTTGCTGACTGGGGGTGAGAAGCCTCCGTGTCTCATCACATGGCCTGTCCATAGGACATGACAGTTGACTTTTTAAAAAATACATGTTTTTTTAAAATTGTAAAAATAGTGTACAGAGGGGTTACAGTTACATGAGTAAGGTAGTGAGTATATTTCCTATCAAGCATTGTTACCTCCTCCTTTGTTTTCCTCTACCATCCCTTCCCTCTCCACCTCCCCAACTCCTCCCTCCCACAGCCCCCCCTCCCAAGTTGTAAAGTTGGTTTTCAGCATAGTGTCTTGTACATCTCATTGTTACAATGGGTCAACCTGTATCCCTATTTAAGCATTTTGTTTTTTCCCTTCCCCTCCCCAAATTAGGAAAAATGTATATTCAAGATGCAGGGCACCGACATCAAATACAGTGAAAACAGGGGTTATACCATGGGAGAAGAACATACAAAAGAAACAAAAATACCACATAGTACATTATAGGTATATTAAAAAAACAATAGCATGAAATAAAAAACCACTTGTGTCCCTGTCTTGGGGTTCATTTCACTTAACATCATCTTATATGGTCATATGTACATAGACAGCTGACTTTTGCCAGAATGAAAAGTCCTAAGTCTTTCGTAGCCTCGTCACTGAAGTAGTATGCTATCACTTCACATTGTTGTTCACACCAATCAACCTTGGGGGAGACTAAAGGGGCCTGAATGCCAGCAAGTGGGGATCACTTGTTTGTTCAAGATTGTTTTCTGCCTCAGGATCCTGCTCTGGGGCCTGTGTCTTTTCATATCCTAGTATGACTGCTTAATGGTTGATGCTTAGTCCATTTTTGTTTAAATAGATGGATGTGCTGGGCACCAGTGACTCAGCCTGTAGTCCCAGCTACCTAGAAAGAGTAGGGGATCTTGGTTTAAGGACAACTCAGGCATACATATAAGATCCTCTCTCAACCAGTAGCTGAGTATGGTCCGGCGCTTGTCACCCCAGCCACAGGGGAGGCTAGGGTCAGGAGCATCAATGTTTTAAGCCATTCTAGACATTCTGCTATGAGCATTCTGGCTCGTACCTATAATCCTAGTAATACAGGAAGCTAAGAGCTGAAGATCCTGGTTCAGAGTCATTATAGATAGACAAATTTGAGAGACTCTTATCTTCTAATTAACCATCAAAAAGCCAAAACTGGAGGTGTGGCTCAAGTGGTAAAGGGCCAGCTGAGCAAGAGCTTGAGGCCTTGAGTTCAAGCCCTGGTATCAGCACAAAAAAAAGAAAAGGGAAGGGAAGAGAAAGGGAAAGAAATAAGGAATAAGGCAAAAGAAAAATAAGGGAAGGGGGAAAGGAAGGAAGGGAAAGGAAGAGGAAAAAGAAAAGGATGGGATGGGAGGGGAGGGGAGGGGAGAGGGGAGAGGAGAGGACAGCACAGGACTTCCAGGTCTGGAGGTGTGAGTGGCATCAAGCTACACTAAAACAATCAGTGCAGAATTAGGGCTGAGAGTTATAGTTCAGTGGTACAAACCCCAGTACTTCTGTAAATAAGTAAGTAAATAAATAGTGAATAAATGATTAATGAGGAAGATGTCAACAATCATGCTGTGCATGATATTATGCATTTTAGATGCTCTATTAATGCTAATTCACTTCCTAACTTACTGCAGAAGGTGAGAGGCAGTAAAAAAAAAAAAAAAAGAACGTCTGAGCTCTCTGAGATTCAGAAAATCATTCCACAACCAGGTGGTGGAGATCTACAGATCTACAGATAGAAGGAAAGAAAAACTACGATTTTTCTCTCTCTTATGAACTTGTTCTGTATTCCAACTTTAACTTCATCCCTCCATCGCCAAATGGATATGGGAAAATTTTCAAAGAATTCTTCCGAAAATTCAATGATCCTAATTTTTCTAATTTGAAGTGTTTTTTTTTTTTAATCTTGTTCTTTTCTTACTGGCGTGCAGGACCCTGTGAAATGACAATCTTTTAAGAGCTGGGTTTCAGGAATTTTGTTCCTCTGCACGAGATTTAATCTTTATCCCTTCAGAGATAAAAAAAAAAAAAACATCAGGCTGTTATTTTCTTTGAGTACCACATTGTTTTGAAGGTGATATGTGTGCTACAATTTGGGATATACAGATGTCCTGTGCCTGAACAGAGTCCCTTAGAAACTAGGTGTAAAATGTAAGAAGCAAAAGAGAGTGAGAGGGAGAAAAAAAAAAATAAATCTCTTTATTATGGTGCCTAAAGCTTCGGTGTGAGCGAGTCTGCAGCTGCACGAGGAGAAAATGCATTCAGATATATAACGCAAGTGTGAATAATCCTGTCTCAAATGCTGCTTGCAGACTGCTCCAAGCTTTGTCAGGTGAACTTGAACCGGGCCATCAGCTTCGCCTAGTTCTCATTGCACACTCTGTCTACCACCCCGGGGCATTCACCATCTTGACTGTTGTTTCAAGAGAACAAGCAATCCATCATTGAGCCAGGGAGTCACTTTCTCATAGAAAAGTAAAATCAGCATGTGCCAGTGCTCAACCCTTGTGGTTTGCAGATTAAAATGATACATGGCGACTCACGTGTTACGAGAAAGATTAAGTCGGTTATCTTGTTCCGATGCCCAGACAAAAGAATTCCCTTCAAGCAAGTTAAGTAGGAATTTTCCAGAAGCTGAAAACATTGGGCTTAAGGACTCGATGCTAAGACAGAGGATTTAATGAGAAAGCAGGAAAAAAAAATGTCATTTTACAACTAAGCACTAGTTGTATTCTCTGCATGAGATAAGAACAAAGAAGAATTGAGTGCTGTGAAATCTTTGTGTAAGTCTCTGCTGTTTGAGATGCCAACTTGAGATGGACACACGATTTATTGTTTCCCACGATTGATTTAAATATGGTGAAATAAATGAGCAGCCAGCTAGTGCCCCCAGGGCTGGAAGATTCGGCAGAGTAAACTTTAGATCCTGCAGCTAAAATATCCAGTTATTAGCCATGTTGTTTCATTCTGTAAGTTACGTAGTAATAACATTTGAAATAAATCTCTTAGAGAAGCTAGCTTAAAATGAAAGGCTAGGCCACAGACTTCATTCACGAAGCTACAGCAAGTATTTCTCCTGTTACAGAAAATATTTTTATATAAATGAATTTGTCACTGGGTTGTTTTGGCTCAGGGATGGGTGGCGGGGGAGGTGAGGGGGGGGGGGCGTGGGAAGCAGTTCCTAGGGCTTGAATACAAGCCTGGGTGCTCTCCCTTAGCTTTTTTGCTTAAGGTTAGCGCTCTACCACTTGAACCACAGCTCCACTTCTGACTTTTTGCTGAATAACTAGAGATAAGAATCTCACAGACTTTCCCCACTCAGGCTGGCTTTGAACAGCAATCTCAGCTCTCCTGAGTAGCTAGGATTACAGGCATGAGCCACCAGTGCCCAGATGTTTTCTTCCTTTTGAAATTAATTTTTAAAGCCAATATAAGCCAGTAGCACACCTCTGTAATCCTAGCTACTCAGGAGGCTGAGATCTGAGGATTGCAGTTCGAAGCCAGCTGGGGCAGAAAAGTCTCTGTTAGACTCTTATCTCCAATTAAACACACAAAAATTAGAAGTGACACTGTGGCTCAAGTGGTAAAGCACTAGTTGTGAGCACAGAGGCTCAGGGACAGTGCCCAGGCCCTGAGTCTAAGCCCCTCAACCAACAAAAATAAAAATATAAAATATAAAAGAGAGAGAGGAAGGAAGAAAACAAAAAGATGTATCAAAGTACTTCATTTTAGATTTTTTTAAGTGCATTAATTAAAATGCACAGAGAATCTTTTTCTCTCTGGAAAGATACTTTTTTAAAACCGAAAAAGATATAAAAGCTTACATTTTGCCTTTAAATTTTATCAAGAAGTGACATCAAATGAATAAGAATTCTATGTGTTCTTTTAGATTCCATATGTGTTATTGGGAAAAACTGTCAGACATTCATTATTTACATTTTGCCTGTATAATGCTGTGCCAAGCCCTTGTTTAAAAGCACAGGCCTAGGGTTGGGAATGTGGCATAGTAGTAGAGTGCTTGCTTAGCAATTCCTAGTACCACATAAATAGAAAAGGCCAGAAGTGGCACTATGGCTCACGTGGTAGAGTGCTAGCCTTGAGCAAAAGAAGCCTAGGGACAGGGCTTAGGCCCCGAGTTCAAGTCCCAGTACTGGAAAAAAAAAAAGTACAGGCCTAATTTTTTTTTAGTTACATAAATTTCAAATCAAAGAAACTTTCAAATGTATTCTTCTTAACTAGCTCTGTACGTGCAAATGAATAGTCAGCATAAGGAACAGCAGTATAATAGGTAAATTTTCTCTGCTGCCGGGCACAAGAAATTTAACTGCCTTCTCTTATACAAATCATCAAGAAGGAAAGGCAGTGTCTAAATACTTTTGTTACACATTTGGCATGCTCTTTCCCACATAACAGAAGGACCCACAGAGACTGGCTTTGAAGGGCCATGTTCCCAACATAATTTCAATAGAGAATATTGTCTCTGGGCTGAACACCTGGATTGTGGCTGTATTCCCTTGGGCTCTGTGGCACTTACTGAGCCACCTGCATCAGAGAAGATAGAAGAGAGCGCCGGGAGCCTCTGGTCAGCTGTATCTTTCTCCAGCCTCCAGGGCATATTTGTGCAGAAGAGTCAGGCCATGCCAGTCTCCATCCCCCCTACACACACACACACACACACACTCACAGCCATTCATCTGAGTTGGCCCCTGCTCTTTATCCCACCACAGACAAGTTAGCATGATCCATCCATGAGTATAACCTCTGACGCCTATGTGCCACGTGCAAAAGACTTAAAGCTATACATTATTCTGATAAAGGCAATTGAAAACTGCCCAGGACTTGCAGAGGAACACCAAAGATCTGAGATTGAGCTGGGTATTAGAATGAGATCCACAGTTCAACACAGCCCCCCAACAACCTGCTGTGAACATGGATTTCAGTTCAGCCCCCCTCGCCCTCTTTCCTCCCTCCCTAGCTGGCGTACAGACATGCCTTCAGCCAACTAAAAGGATTTCCTGCCAGTTACCAATTGTTTAGCTACCCAGGAGGCTGAGATCTGAGAGTCCCACTTCGAAGCCAGCCCAGGCAGGAAAGACCTTAAGACTCTTATCTCCAATTAATCATCAAAAAGCCAAAAGTGAAGTCATGGCTCAAGTAGTCGAGGGCCAACCTCAAGTGCACACAAATGATTTTCCTAAGCATCGTTATAGCTGCTCACATACTGAGCATGTCTAGAGTTCTGCATTGCTTTTGGTTGTCAGATAAAAGGGGAAAATGCAAATAACCAAACGGATGACTTATGAAATACCCCATCAATTTAGATCAATAATAATTCATTGTTGTTGTTTAGTAGTGTCATAAGAGCTCAGGATTGAGAGGCAGACAGTTCTAAATTGCCTTAAACATCAAGAGATTTTACCACTAATAATTTAAAAAGTAAATTCAACTACAGCTCAAGATCAAGCACACTAGTAATTTGATCTATATTGACTGTTCTAGTTCCTTCATCATTTTTTTTAATTTAATTTTATTTTATTTGAGAGCATACTGTACAGAGGGGTTACAATTACATGGGCAGGATAATGCATACATTTCTTACAAAGCATTGCAGCCTCCTCCTTTGTTTACCCTTCACCTCCCTTTCCTTCATCATTTTTTAAGATGTACCAGACATACCATGCTCAGAACATCTCCCAATCTGTGTGCACTGCAAATGCTACAGACTAAAAATTGTACTTGAGAAAAGGAAATCTTTTATACATCATTCTAGTTGTCAAGAAGATCTTCTTTTCAGGAAGCATTTTATAGAACCAAGTCATTCAATTGCCAAGAGACCCTGCTACATGCTTGCTGATTTATTGTATTGTATTTTAATTTGGAAAGATTAAATATTTCACTCTGCTGAACATGGCTTCTCTTTTTGCCTACAGTCATTTTCTCTTTCAGACCCTAACAAAACGACGTTTCTTATTTAAAGAGCTAAGACTGAGAAGACACAGGCACCTAAACTCAAAGAGTGAACTTTCAGTTTTTGTTTTGCTTTGCTTTGGTTTTCAAAAATCTTTTTTAAAATGCAGACTGTGAATGGTTGCCTCTTGGTTGCAAAGGTCACTTCGAGTGCACTGTCCACAGCATTAACTAGAAATGACCTTTGTCATTACTCTCAGCATGTGAGACAGAAGAAACAAATGAAATGACATACCCAAAAGATGGTTTCTAGACTTGGCCCCTGGGATAATTGTCCAGCCCCCACCCCCAGGATTATAATGTGCTCAGTGACGTCAACATTAATCCATACAGAGCTGCAACGGCTAAGCTGGACCCCCACCGAGAAGGGAGGATAATGTTGTCTGTCTTCAAGTTTAAGAGCACTCCCTTTAGGGAACAAGTTCCAAATTTCTGTGTTGTATTTTCTAGGCCACATATTACATCTTCCAGGTGGGGGCTACATTGGGGAAAATGGTCTCATCTAGTTTTCTTCTACTCTACAATTAGTTAAGAAGTTCACCATGCTGAATTTGCTTTGTGCTTGTCATAAAGGTTAAATTATAGGACCAGCTGGTTTCTGTGTGTGTGTGTGTGCTGATTCTGGGGCTTGAACTCAGTGTCTAGGCACTGTCCCTGAGCTTTTGTGCTCCAGGCTAATACTCTACCACTTGAACCACAGCTCCCCTTCTGATTTTTTGTGGTTAATTGCAGTGGTATTATAGTGGCACCAAGTTAGTCAGCTGACTTCTTGGAGCCAGTGATCCCCAAATACTGAAGGGTATATTATATATACAAAGGCCCACCTTAGGGAATTGTGAAGTTAAAGGTGTCTGTGAAGGACTTAACCCATGGCCAGCATATTTTGGTATTTAATTAAGTAGAATCCAGCTTTTTACTGTTGTTTTGGTTTTGGCAAGTCTGAGAATATGAACTCAGGATTTCATAAGCAGATACTCTACCACCTCGAGCTCAAGAGTGGGGTTTGGCTGTAAATATTAACCCAGATTTTTCCCCAATGTTGGCTCACTAAGTTACTTTCCCAGCCCTGTAAAGATTGCTTTTCTGGCTTTGTGGTACTTAACTGATGTGGTGCTGTACGCCTGTAGTCCCAGCCATTCAGGGGGATCACTTGAGTCTGAGAGTCTGAGACCAGCCTGGGTGAAAAAGCAAGACCCCATCTCAAAAAAAAAAAAAAAAAAAGGAAAGGAAAGGAAAAGAGAATAAAAGGAAAGAGGAAAAAGGACAAAAAGAAAGAAAGAAAGAAAGAAAGAAAGAAAGAAAGAAAGAAAGAAAGAAAGAAAGAAAGGAAGGAAGGAAGGAAGGAAGGAAGGAAGGAAGGAAGGGAAGGGAAGGGGAAGGAAGGAAGGAAGGAAGGAAGGAAGGAAGGAAGGAAGGAAGGAAGGAAGGAAGGAAGGAAGGAAGAAAGGAAGGAAAGTTGGTTCTGCCTACTTACATATAAACTAGAATCTCCACTCAGACCAGAAACATTCTTGATCCTACAGAGAAGCCACTGGTATTGGATGGGGAGTAAGAAATGTAAGTACTAATAATTGAAACAATGATGACAGATTCCATTTGTTTAGTTCGTTTATGATGTTCATTCATCATCATTGTGTCACCTGGAAACATGATTTAAATGGTTCTTTTTTTTTTTAAAGTCAAAATAATCTAAGCTGAGTACCAATGACCTCATTCGTATAATCCAAGCTACTTAGAGGCTGAGATTTGGAGGATCATAGCTTGAAGCCAGCCTGGGCAGAAACATCCTAGAGATGCTTATCTCCCATTCACCAGCCAAAAGCAAGGCTTAGGAGGAATGGCTCAAGAGGTAGAGCCAGGCAAGCAAACTGAGCAAGCTCAAGGTTCTGAGTTTGAACCCCAGTACATGTGTGTGTGTATGCATGTGTGGGTGTATATATATAGACATATATATATTCATACATACATATATATATATATATATATATATATATATATATATATGGATATGTTCTTTACCAGCAAGTTCATGGGGGATCTACTGAATCATCATGATTCTTTATCAAACATGATTCTCTTGCTCCATTTCCTTAATGCCATCCCCAGGTCATCCCACATCCTACCAATTCCCCAGGTAGGACACGCTCTGCCTTGTGTTTCCCCAGGCTCTCCCTTGCACCTGGCCTGTCCTATCCTTCCTTCCCTGGGAACTCACTTGTCCTTCAAGAGTAGCTCAAGTGTTAACTTCTTGAGAAGACTTTCTGTGACTCAACGTATCCCCTACACACACACACACACACACACATCTTTATGGAGCCCCTCAACTGCACAGTAATTACTTGTTTATGACTCTACCTCTCCCCTCCCCAACACACCCCCATTAGATTATGAGGACATGAAAGCATGAGTTCATCTTGGCAGCCTCAGTGCCTAGCCTGGCCTTGCCTTATTAATAAGGCCTTGTTGAAGGAAAGAATTAAATCATTAAAAATCACAAGATTAATTAAGACTTTGGTTTTATGATTGGCCCATTGTGGCATAACTCTCAGTGTTAATACAGTATTTAACATTGTGCCTTGACCATCACACGTGTGCCATAAATGTTGGTGAACTGAATAAATGAATGATGGCAGGTGAAAAATCTCTTAATTAGATCCAGAGGGCCTTCTTTATTTGAACAATCCAAATAAGAAAGGCAGGCTCAGACACTGAAAACGCTATGCCGACATCTTTGTCTTACTAAAGACTCATCTGAATGATAATGAGTGTGGAAAATGGATTAGCTGGGGTGGGGGTGGGGAAGGACAGGGCTTTTCTTGTTTGTTTGTTTGTTATTTACTCTTTTTTTTTTTTGCTTTTCTTTTTGGTCTGGATTAAACAAAGTAAAAGTGGGAAATCTGTCCCTGCCTATACATCTTTGGGTTTTATTTTACTGCTTATTTAATTAAAAGCAAGTTCTTTGTGGTAGATAAATTAAATTGGGGGAAATGGTTAAAATCTACTTGTCAGGTGGCCAGGTTCTTCTCATCTGGAGCTTAGGGTCCTCTTCCAGTCTCACTCTTGTTATTGGAAGAATTCTGTTCCTTATAGTTGCAGAAATTTCATTGTAGGACCATTTCCCGGACTGAGAAGCTCACCCTGTAAGCCAAAACTAGCACACTACATCCTCCTCATTCCTCTCTCCTCTAGCCCGCTTCTAGCCATAGGAATCTCTGCTTAGCTAGGTGCTGTGATTCACGCCTGTAATTCTAGCTACTCAGGAGGCTGAGAGCTGAGGACTGAAGTCTGAAGCCAACCTAAAGTTCAAGGTGCGCTTATCTCCAATTAACCACCAAAAAGCCAGAAGTAAAGCTGCAGCTCAAGTAGTAGAACACTAGCTTTGAGCAAAAAAAAGAAAACAAAAACAAAAGCCAAAAACTCATTGATATAAACTAAATTTCAAATAATTACAAGCCTCCTAAAGATAAAAGACGGCACACAAAGTCTTTCATCATTGGCAGTGCACAAAAGAAAGATATGACCAGTGCATAAGCCAGTAATCAGAAATCAGTTAAAATTCACCGGATTCTTAAAGGCCAGTTGGAAATAACTTAAGAGCCCAAGCCACAAGGAAATTTTGTCCTAATTCTCAAGCTCATGACCACTGGCCTTTACTGCAAGCTGATGGAAGAAATTAGGAACAGACAGAAGTGGTATGCTAAAACAGAGGTGTCTGTGGTTAACAACAGGGAAAAGCTGAGAAACTCCACCGGCCATAGAAAAACAGAAGTTGTATTGCTTCTACGTGATGCCTACTGGTTTTTTAATTTCCAAATATTCCATAATTTTTCCAAGTAGCTTTTTTTTTTTTTGGCCAGTCCTGGGAGCTTGAACTCTAGGCCTAGGTGCTGTCCCTGAGCTTCTTTTGCTCAAGGCTAGCACTCTACCACTTGAGCCACAGTGCTACTTCTAGCTTTTTTGAGTAGTTTATCAGAGATGAGTCTCACACAGTTTCCTGCCCAGGCTGGCTTCAAACCGTGAACCTCAGATCTCAGCCTCCTGTGTAGCTAGGATGACAGGTGTGAGCCATTGGCTTCCTGCTGCAAATATCTCTCTGTGTTTGATTTCTAACATAATTTTGTAGTGGTAAGAAAATATGCTTTGAATCATTTCAAGTTTTAAAAAATGTATTGACTTGTTTTAGAAACCAAAAGATGGTCTATTTTATAAACAGACTGTGAAACTTTGAATTGAAAGTGCATTCTGCTGTGTTTACTGGAAGATTCTGTGAATGTTCAGAAATATTAATTAAGGGCTGGGAAGGTGCCTTGCATGCCTGAGGCCCTGGGTTCGATTCCTCAGCACCACATAAGAAAAAGCCGGAAGTGGCGCTGTGGCTCAAGAGGTAGAGCGCTAGCCTTGAGCTGAAGAGCTGAGGGACAGCGCCCAGGCCCAGAGTTCAGGCCCTACGACCGGACCAAAAAAACAAAAACAAAAACAGAAATATTGATTAAGCTGGGTACTGGTGGCTCACACCTGTAATCCTAGCTACTGAGAAGGCTGAGATCTAAGGTGGTTCAAAGTCAGCATAGACAGGAAAGTCTGTGAGAATCTTATCTCCAAATAATCACACACACACACACACACACACACACACACACACACACACACACACACACACACACAAATGGAATAAGTTTATGGTTCAAGTAGTAGAATGCCAGCCTTGAGTGAAAATGACAAGAGACAGTGCACAGACCCTGAGTTCAAACCCCAATACTGGCATAAAAATGTGCCAGTACTAGTCATTTTTAAGTATTCTATATTCTTGGTGAGTGTGCTTTCCTAATAATTATTAGGAGTACAGAAAACTCCAGCTTCAATTGTGGGCGTATCTACTTCTATCATTTCTGTCATGTATTGCTTTGAAATGTTAAGTGTGTGTATTTAGAATATGACATCTTCTTGGTGAATTTATCCACACCAACACAAAGTGGCCTTTAAGATCTCCCTTTAACATTCTTGGCTCTGGTGCTGGGGGACGGAGCTCAGCATCGATAGAGCGCTCATCCAGAATGCATGAGGCCTGGGTCCAATCTTCCAGCACTGGGAGGAAAGGTCTTGCTTTGTCACACACTTACTAGCATGTAACTCCGGTAGCACAGGCATTTTTCAAATGCATTTCTAATACTCTCACAAATGGACCTTGCTGATCCTTAAGAGGCTGCTCCTTTCAAGTCTAGCTTATTCCAAGAGATGTACTTCAGAGACAAACCAAGCTGACCACTCCCCTTATTGGACTCCATATACCCATCCTTCCCACCTAATTAAGACAGATAGCAGACCAATAAAGGAAGATAGATATATGCCATATATTTATTCCTTATGTATATATATATGTATATATGCATGTAATAGCTATAGCTATATATGTTATATAATATATAGAGATATATAGATATATGTATATATCATTACATCTATTCACATATGCATATATACATACATTATTTGTATATGTATTTATATATCACATTATGTATATTACATTTTACGTATCACATCTTATAAACTAATATATGTTAATTTGGGGACAGTTTGAGAGGATTCTAAGAAGCGGAGGAAAAGATAATGTTAGAGTATGAATTATACCAAAACCTATGACATCAGTAAGTGAAGATGACAAAATAAAATGCACTGAAAGCTGTTCAAGAATAGGGGTAAGAAGGTTATGGAAAGTGACACTAAGCAAGGGGAGTCAATCTGATAGAAGTACTGAACATGCACATATCGATGCCACAGGAAATCATCTCTGACGTATACGTTTAAGAACATGAATGACAGGAATGTAAAACAGGAAGGTCCTAGCTGGGGTGTGCGTATGAAGGAGAGTGACTGTGGTTGAAAGATTTTACGTATATGTGTGAAATAGAATGTGGAGCTTGTGGAGGTTGGTTTGGGAAGGGGCGACGGGAGGAGAGAGAGTCCTGGAGAGATGAGTCTGATCAAGACACATTGTATGCATTTATGGGCATGTCAGATGAAATCCCCTCCTACAACTAATCGATGCTAATGTGACACACATATAGATGGATAAATTGATTTCAGCGTTTATGTTGTTGTTGTTGGGTTGAATTCTAGGTGTAAATATGTTTTCACTATATTATCCCAACCTGGCACCAGTGGCTTACGCCGATAATCCAAGCCACTTGGGAGGAGGAGATGTGAGGATTGAGTTTGAAGCAAGACTAGGCAGCTCCAATTAACCAGCAAAAGCCCGGAAGTAGATCTGTGGCTCAAGTGGTAAACAGTTAGCAAAAAAGCTAAGAGAGAGGCCCTGAATTCAAGCCTTACTAACAGTGTATGTGCCCACGCATGCACGCACACACACAGTCTATAACTCAATGTCTTTTTTAAAAACACCTGGGCTCCAGTGGCTCACGCCTGTAATCCTAGCTACTCAAGAGGCTGAGATCTGTGGATTGTGGTTCAAAGCCAGCCCAAGCTAGAAAGGCCATGCATGAGACCCTTACCCCCAATTAACCACTAGAGAACCAGAAGTGGAGCTGTGGCTCGAAGTGGTAGAGCCTTGAGCAAAAAAAGCTTAGGGACTACATCCAGGTCCTGAGTTCATGCCCCACATTGACCAAAAAGAAAAAAAGACTTTGAGCTTAAAAAATGGAGAAAAAAAAAAAAAAAAACATTGGTTTAGCTCTGTATCACAGAGCTAAATCAAACTTCCTAACTAAAAGCTTCATCCTTTTACAACTTGTTATTAAATTCAGTGATACTTTCTCCAGTCTGGGGGAAGAGAGAGGGAGGGGGCAGGGGCATAATTCTAAGATGATTCTGAGAGATCTCCAAGCATGGCAGTAAAGTAAAACTCCAAAGCCGGATTTAACTACCTCTGCTCACCAACTCTGCTCTGAGGCCATGCTTTTCCCTCTTACACCAGCCCGTCATGTTAATAAGAGCTGATTTGTAAATAGCGTCTCCCTCACCCATCTCCAGCCTCCCTGTTGGCCAGGCTCCTGGTTTTCTGCTCAATGGCACAGATGCGGCTTTGAGCTGATGGGGACCAGCAGCTATTAGCAGCAAATCCAGTGAGGGAAATTAATGAAGGAAGGGGACAACTAATAAAAGACAGCTCAGGACAGCCAGACTAACTTGCTTCGAGCAGTAATTAACTTTTTTTTTCTTTTTTTCTTTTTCAGCTCCTGAGGGTAAATATGCCAGCGGCACTGGTCCAGTCTAACTCTTTTTTATTAAAAAAAAAAAAAAAAAAGACTAGAGCTATTCATGAAAAGCTGGGGTTTCCTCGAAATAAGAGCAATTTTTAATTACACTATGATGTGTTTATAGGTCTGTGATGCCTACTTCACCAGATGCCTTTAAAAATCAGGGAGACAGGAGGCTGATGAAGGATCCGAGTCTCTGTATAAAAACCATCATACCCAGGCCCCTGCCTGCAGGCAGATTAAAACTGAGAAATTCTAAAGATCTGCCTTTTTCCCACCTAAAACGACTGACTTCTGGGTAAGTGCAGGTTGAAACAGGATAGAATTTAAAGCAAGGCCAGTCTTGGACATTGGTGTGCAGTGTCAGCCTGAGCTGAATCATACTTCATTGGTCTTGGTCAAGCTTCCAGATTTTACTTTCAAAGAAACAGTGATAGCTAGGCACCAGTGCTCATTCCTAAATGTAATCCTAGCTACTCAGGAGGCTGAGATCTGAGGATCATAGTTCAAAACCAGCCCAGGGAGTAAAATCTATAAGATTCCTATCTCCATTAACCACCAAAACACCAGAAGTGGAGCAGTAGAGGACTTGCCTTGAAGGATAAAGCCAAGGGAAACCATATGATCTTGAGTGTAAGCCCCAACACTGGCACAAAGAAAGAGCCGGGGTGGGGGGGTGAGGAAAGAGTTATGAAAGACAATTAAAAGTTGATTTCTACATGTCATTTTGAAAACCAATATGGACTTTGAAAAATAAAAGTCTTGTCAGATGCCAGTGGCCCATACCGATAATCCTAGCTACTTCAGCCACTGAGATTGAGTCCAGCCCAGGTGTAGAAAAAGTTCACAAGACCCTTTCTTAATGAAGGGCTAAATGCAGTGGTGCTCATTTATCCTCATGCCTGGAAGCTCTAACATATCTCAAAAATAACCAGCAGAAAATAGGGTTGGAGATGTGACTCAGTGGTTAGAGCCCCTAGCAAGGCCAAGGACCAGAGTTCAAAACCCTAGTACCAACAATAACAACAACAACAACAAAGAAAACAACTCTGAAAATATCAGGATTAAATTGTTAGATTTTTGTCCATTATTTCTAGAAACAAAACCATTGCACTTGACAAAACAAAAACAAAACAAAAAAACATAAATCAGAACTAGAAGCAGCTTTGAAAAAAAAATATTTAGTCCACAACCATAAATCTTTGGATTAACTTCAACCCTAGCAGGCTAAGAGCCTTAACTACTGGTCATATAGTCACTCCATAAGCAGAAGAATTCTATTGATGAATTCTGTCTCTTGATTCAGTCTAGGCCTCTGCCTTCTACTGAGGGAGTATAGTCTTGTCCTATACTCTAAGTTACTGGGCTAGTTATAATACTTTGTTTCCATGTATAATACTTGGTTTCTGTGTCCCCTTTGGGGCTGGAGTATAATAGGATCAAATTACATCATTACAGTGAATGTTAGTCATTCTCAGGAATTAGTCTATTCAAACTGGCCTTCAGACCTAGTGAACTACCTCAGCACTATTTTGGAAGGAATAAAGGCAATGTGGAATGATCTCCAGGGCTCTCTTAAGGTTAGTTTCATTCTGGGAAACTCAGTGGCTATCTGTAACTCTGTGAAGCATCAGGAAGGGTAGAGAGGAAATTTCATGCAAGAGGGACTAAAATTGTCTTGCAAAATTGTCTCCAATGAATCAGTAGCACTACTCAAAGGAAAAAATAACCTCATATGCCATTTTTTTGTGTGTGTGCATGCCCATCCTAGGACTTGAACTCAGGGCCTGAATGTTGTCTCCTAGCTTTTTCTGTCAAGGTTGGTGTTCTAGCCAGGCGCTGGTGACTCACGCCTGTAATCCTAGCTACTCAGGAAGCTGAGATCTGAGGATCACGGTTCAAAGCCACCCCAGGCAGGAAAGTCCAAGAGACTCTTATCTCTAATAAACAACGAGAAAACCAGAAGTGGCACTATGGCTCAAGCGGTAGAGTGCTCACCTTGAGCTGAAGAGTTGAGGGGTAGTGCCCAAGCCCAGAGTTCAACCCCCACGACCAACAAAAATAGAAAAATTTTTAAAAAGGTTGGTGTTCTACCACTTGAGCCATAGTTCCACTTCCAGCTTTTTTTTTGGTGGTTAATTAGAGGTAGAAGTCTTATAGACTTTCCTGCCTGGGTTGGCTTTGAATGGTATTCCACAGATTTCAGCCTCCTGAGTAGCTAGGACTACAGGTGTGTGCCATCGGTGCCCAGCCAATCTTGCTCATTTTTTTCCACCAGGCAGAGGTAAAGTTAGGTGTGATAAATGAAAGCATTTACCTAGAGACCTATGACTAGTTGTCACTGTGACTGGTTCCAGCCTACTTTGTAACACAGTGTGATCTTTGCTCTCCCTTCTGTATATGTGATGTAGAAGGGTCAGAGAAAATAAAGGGGGCAGACACTAGAGGTATGGCTCAAGTGGTAAAGCATCAGTCTTGAGCAGAAAAGTCAAGCCACAGTATGAAGCCCTGATTTCAAACTCTAGAACAAGTGGGTATACACACACACACACACACACACACACACACACACATACACACACATAAAGTAGAGGGATGATTATACCCCTGGGTAGTGCCTGCCTCAGTTGAGCTTTACTTCCCATAGGGGAAAAAAAAATATTTCATTCTAAAAGAAACAAAAAATTCTAGGACATCAATAAACTCACCCCAATGCTGGAAAACAGAAAAGTCTAAGATGCCAGCACAATTCTACTCAAGGAGAATGAAATCTCTTTAAATTATTTGCTCCCAAGCCAGGCACCAATGACTTATATGTGTAATCCTAGCTATTCAAGAGACTGAGATCTGAGGATCACAGTTCAAAGCCATCCCTGGCAGGAAAGTCTGTGAGACTCTTATCTGTCATTGATCACCAAGAAGCCTAGAAGTGGAGCTATGACTCAAGTGATAAAGAATTAGCCTTGAGCTGAAAAATCCTAGGCGCTGAATTTATTATACTATAGTATGTATGTATATATATATATATATATATATATATATGTATACATATATATATAGTATATATTTTTCCAGGATTGGAAAAAAGTTGTTCACAGAATAAAACTCAGTTCCCTCTATACTATGTCTGATACTTGCTTATTTTCAGACATCCATGGGATCTGCTAGCGCTTCTGAAAGTGACAGGGCATTTCATTGCAAATGCCATCAAGAATTTAGCAGAACACTTCAAGGATGGCATTATGACCGTTGTCATATAAACAGTCCCCCAAACAATCTTTCCTACATTTTCAAGAAGAATACTAAATTTGAACTGACGATCTTTGAGATGCTTCCATGCTCTATCAAGAAACTCATGCTTTCATTGTAACCCCTCTGTACAGTATGCTCTCAAATAAAATAAAATAAAATTTAAAAAAAAAGAAAAAGAAAAAGAAACTCATGCTTTCTTCCTTATCTGAGTTCATCCTGGAATTTTAGGAGGTAAGGAAACATATTAAGCTATACAAGTTTGATTTGGAGGGGGAAACAATTGTGGTTGTGTTCTAGGATCTCTGACACCAGTGAAGTAGGAATGCATTCAGACTGTTTATCTGAGGCTTACAGAAGTTTGCTGCCTTTCCAGACAGTTTCTCATGTACATTCAAGATTTTACCTCCCTTGACTTCTTTTCCAAATTCACCTGGAAAAGAAGGCTCAGAAAAATAAAAGGATCATATCTTTTCATTGAATCAATCTTCTTGCATGTGCTTGCACGTGATGCTTCAGAAGATGCAAAGGGTTAGCCCACCAAATTGAATTCAATGATCCCAGAATTCTCTGTGTTCAATTACTTCAATGTATAGCCGGATTTATGTTTTATGGGGGGAAAAAGGGTAGAGCAATGACAAACTTGTGGAGGTCACTTCTTTGTCACACTGGCACTAGTTTTGCTTCTTTTTGCTCCTCTTATGCCAAGAAGGCCATAAACCCCCTTGAGAGCCAGAGAGCTGCGCATGAAGCCCTGACAGTGCAGACAAGCTTTTATGCCAAAATACAATACACAAAGAGATCATAAACAACGTTTGCAAAGGAAGATGACCTCTTTGCCACACAGAATTAGGCTTTATTGCAAGCCGTTGCCATGGAAACCAGCCCCTACAGTTCTCTCTACAGTTTAAAGATTCTTGTTTCCGTTTTCCATAGAGCACTTTTAGCTGCTTCTATAGCAAATAAAAGAGATGAGAGAGGTTTTCTGGTTCTTCACTTCATAAAAAGTTTAATATCGCCAGGTGTGCCTCCTGGTAGTGAGCAAAAGAGAAGGAAAGAATATGAGCCCAGGAGGAAAAAGTAGAGTGAAACAACGGGGAGATGGGGGAGTCTTTAAAAAGGAAGGAAATATAGAGGGATATTAGCTGCCCAACCCACTGTACAAGCTGACAAAAGCCATCAGAAGAGATAAATACTGCCCATTAAACCTTTTACAGACAAGCTTCAGTCCCAAAGGTCTTCCAGAGAAGGGCAGTCTTGGAAGTAACTTTAGGACTTTGCTTCCTCCTTTCTCATGTCTCTGGACTTCAATGTGCCATAAGTAGAGTCTCTGCTAGGTAATATGGATCTAAAGAGCTGTGCATAAATTTGAACCTGTAAAGTATAGCTCTATTGTAAACAACTACGAATCTCAAATCAACTTCTCTTTATTCCTCCCTTCCTTTCCTCTCCCCTCCTTCCTCCCTCCTTCCCTTCCTCCTTTCTTTCCTTCCTTCTCTCCTGCCTTCCTTCTCTCCTTCCTTCCTATCTTGCTTTTTTCTCCCTTTCTTCTCTCCTCCCTTCTCTTTCTTTCCTTTCTTCTTTTCCTCTTCCTTTCTCCTTCCTTCCCTTCTCCTTTCCTTTTCTCCTTCCTTCTTTCCTTCCTCTACGTTTCCTTCTCATCCCTCCTTTCCTTCTTTTCTTTTTCTTAAGAAACACAGCAGAAGGCAAGGCACTGGTGGCTCACACCTGTAATCCTAGCTACTCAGAGGGCTGAGATCTGAGGATCATGGTTCAAAACCAGCCAGGGCAAGAAAGTCTGTGAAACTCTTATCTTCAATTAACCACCAGAAAACCAGAAAACTGTGGCTCAACGTGGTAGAACACTAGCCTTGAGTAAAAGCTCAGGGACAGCATCCAAGCCCTAAGTTCAAGTCCCACGACTGACAAAAAAGAAAAGAAATACAAGAGAAAGTAGGTACAAAAGAAAGCCAAATGCTTACAGTTAGAACCTTGAAAAACAAAAAGAAAAGACAAGTAAAAAAAAGAAAGCTAGTGAATAGCTAGAGCAGAAGTTCAGAAAGCCGAAGTTGGTTGGTCATCTGCAAACTGGCCCTGGGTCAGCTGGGAGAGCTGGGCGCTAAGGAGGAGAAGCCCTGGGCCTAGGATCCTGTCATTACTTGAAGAGTCCTTTTCTTTCCAGCTTGCATGTGCAGTTCCCAGCAGGCTGAGCACCCTTCCCCCTCCGTCCCCCCTGGAGCAGGTGACACCCACTCCGCTGTGGAGCTTAGCCCTTGGGCAAGCGTTCTGGGAGGCCCAGCCGCTCACATGGTGAGTAATCCAAGCTGACGTTCACCCTCTCTGACTCTGAGCAGCTGGAAAAGCCGAGAATGTGAGCTCAGGCAAACAGAAGCACCCATCAGTTCCCTCTCCCCGCCCCCCCCCCCCATCCCAACCTTGGCGCCAAGAGGAGGAAAAAGTCATTTGTTACAGCCACACACCATCAGGACCCTTTCCCACTGCGCCTCCCCGCCTGGCAGAGGCGAGCCAATCATGGCTGCCCCCCACCCTGGCTTAGCCGGTCTCCTTTCCTGATGATTCCATTGCTTTGCTCAACTCTGACGTCCGGGACTCTCTGAAAATGCCCCCCAAGTCACATTTCCAGAGACTCCTTGCTCACCCCCTGACCTCCTCCCTCCCTCCCCCACACACCATCTTCTGATTCCACTTGGAGACTCAAGAGCGCTTCACATCAGTCCTCCAAGAGATGAGCCCCTCCAGATTCAGGCTGGAGAAACTGCAAAAGGGAAAGTAGGGTGGTACGGGGTGGGGAGAAGGAGATCCCCTATAATCCCGCCCCACCTCCGGCTGGGGGCCAGAGTCACGTGGGGCGACTGGGAGGGAGGGAAAGAGGGAAAGGGGATGGAGAAGCACCCTACCCCCACCTCAAACGCTTTGAAAAATAAAGTGCCCAGAATACTGCACTGCGGAGGATGGGGAAAGGGAGAGGTGTGACACGAGACTGCACACACACATACACACACACACACACACGTTTTGGACATTCCTTAACTTTAACCAATAAAGTGGATCTTTAAAAAGAGAGGCTGCAGCTGAACGCCACCTATCTACCCCCAGTGCAACAGAAAGATCTGGACCTAGCTTTGTTGCTTGGCCACCAATAGAAGACTTGGGAGACCAAGCCTCTGATTTCTGGGCCACATCAAAGCACTGATTATGCAAATACCCGGGTTTTTTTTTTTTAAAGAATAAAAGGAAATAGAGGGGGAATTATTTATCACACAATGAACCCCCTACTGAGGTTGGGAAACAATAGATCAGACCAGATAGACCTTCTAGCCCCAGGCTTGGGGAGTGGGGAAAGGAGGGGGTGCCGGAGTCCCCCTCACGTTTTATTGGCCTAACCTAATTTCACTAATTTTCTTTTCACACATTGCTTTGGCTGATTGGGAGGCCAAGAACTTTCTCGCACCGGGGACTGCTCTCTCCGTACTGGCTTGATTCAGAGGCTGCCCGCTTTATTTAATTAATACATTCAATGTGCGCCTAGGAGCCCCAGGGGGATTGGAGCAGGAGGAGAAGACACGCTGTTAAAGGGATCCAGGTGTCAGTGCCCCAAAAGTCACAACCAGCCCAAGGCTGGGCCATGCAGGAGGTGCTAGCAGCAGGCGGGCACTACCGAAGCCCAGGCCAGGACTGGACGTCACTAGCCAGCCATGATCCTCCACTCTGGGCAGGGAGGAGTGTTGTTACCCAGGGCCTTTCTATGTTCTCAGTCAGGTGTGACTCCACCCATGAGGGTGGACATTGGGCTCTGGTGGTTCAGCCTGTAATCTCGGCTACTCAGAAGGCTGAGTCTAGAGACTGTGTGGTACAGAAAGCTCCAGCTCATTATTCCTCCATCCAGTGAGGGCAGGGGGATGGATAAACTAAAAAATCATTCTCCATGGCAAAAGGAGCCTTTTCTGAGTTTCATTGTCCTCATTCCTCTCAGAGAGGGGAAGAGGACCACGGGGCCTCAGGCCCAAAGATTGGGGGGGTTGCAGAGGGCTAAGGAGAACTCCCAGGACTAAGTGAGCCAGTAAACATGCCGTTTTTAATTTGCTGGAGACCATTAGCTGCCATAAAAGTAATTGCCCCAAGTTAGTGTAAAATAAGGTGTGATTTGTTGGACAAAGGAAAGCCTGAGTATAGATTTCAGATGACAGAGCTACAGGCTGTTGATGACTTGCTGG
This sequence comes from Dipodomys spectabilis, assembly GCF_019054845.1. Lineage (NCBI taxonomy): Eukaryota > Metazoa > Chordata > Mammalia > Rodentia > Heteromyidae > Dipodomys > Dipodomys spectabilis. Next base: position 4,996,038 of record NW_024870902.1, on the reverse strand, counting down.
CTTGGGTGTTGGCAATGTGGGGCCTAGAGAAATTGTACAGGTACTTGTTATATACTGCTAGACCCTGGGGCATTATCTGTATGGCCCCAACTCAAAACTATGCCTATTGCCCTTCCTAAACCATCAGCACCACATGTTAATGGAATTCGTTCACCAACTGGGAAGGTTTTCCCAGCCAGAAGATTGGATCCCTCTGAGTCTGCCACACAGACCCATGCCATGACATATTCCTTTGGTGGCTTTGCAAGGGGCCCCATATATAATTTTAAGTACCATCAAGTCACACAATGTGATTCAGCCTCAAACTGGATGTTTTCATACCCTCCTATTGCATTTACTTTGCTTGTTGGCTTGATGTTTTCAACACTAGACACATAGAGGTAAATTAGAAAGTTATTGCTTCCTCCCCCCCCCTAGTAGATTACTCTTGGGTATGAATAACACAATCTTTAAATTAAAAGAGACTTTCTGATGGGTCCTTCTAATGGCCAGTATGAAAACTAAGCAAAAACCTTGACCTTTTTGCATAACTCTTTCTCTGATAAATTTGGAATTGTGAAAATATTGATCACTTAATATCATCCATATAAATAAAGAAAAGAAGCTGTTATAGATTGACTTCTCAGGTGAAATAAATTATTGTTGCCTTATGCAAAGAAATGGAGGGTTTAGCTAAAAACCAAAACAGATTTGAGATTCATGGGGCAAGTGTACCTTGAAAAAAAAAATGCCTTTTCTTTTCTAGTACTAGAAGGCATCTGATTATTTGATTTGCTTGTTTGTCTGCTACCATGTGGACCATGCCCCCAGTCCAGCTTTTTGCGGGTTATTTTGGAGATGGTGCCTCATGAGCTTTTCTCCTTGGGCTGCCTTTGAACTGTAACTTTCTAGATCTCAGCCTTCGGAATAGCTAACAGTTGTGAACCACCGAAATCTAGTTGCTTTAATGCCCTCTCCTCCCCCTCTCCCAAACACACAGACATAATTTTTTTGTTTTGTTAGTTTGTCAGCCATCATCTCTCCTGCAGCTTAAATTTAGAATGAGGTCAACTTTAACTTGGTCATCTTTGAATCTAAGTCAATCAAAGGTCATTCATTTCTGCACTGAGAATTGAGGTGCAAGTTATGCCATTTTTGCTTCCTTTCTGTGTTTTTGTTTTTGTTTTGTTTTTGTCATTTGTGGGGCTTGAACTCAGGGCCCAGGCACTGTCCATGAGCTTATGTACTTGTCTAGTGGTCTACCACTTTGAGCTCACACCTCCACTTCCGGTTTTCTGGTGGTTAACTGGAGATAAAAATCTCACAACTTTTCTGCCCAGGCTGGCTTTGAACCATAATCCTCAGATCTCAGCCTTCTGAGTAGCTAGGATTACAAGTTTGAGCCACCAGTGCCTGGCTGCTTCCTCTTTTTTGACTACTTCAATGAAGGAAGGAAGTCCGAGCTATTTCTGTCATATATTCTTTTTATTTAAATTAAAAGAGACTTTCCAACAGGTCCTTCTAATGCCTAAAACTAAGCAAAAATCTTGAGAATATTTCTCTTCCCCACTTAGTTTGAGTTTAAAAGGCTAATACAAAATCAATCTCCTATAATTAATTTATAAATTCAGTGACATCAAAAATGTGAGATTTGGAAGGAGGGCTCTTAAGACCCCTATCAATCCCTTCACTATACAAATGAAAACTGACACTAAAAGAAGTTAAGGAGGGCTGGGAAGGTGGCTCAGTGGTAGAGCGCTTGTCTTGCATGCCTGAGGCCCTGGGTTCGATTCCTCAGTACCACATAAGTAAAAAGAAAAAAAGCCAGAAGTGGCACTGTGGCTCAAGTGGTAGAGTGCTAGCCTTGAGCTGAAGAGCTGAGGGACAGCGCCCAGGCCCAGAGTTCAAGCCCCACATCCGGATGCCTACCCCCCAACAAAAAAAGAAGAAGTTAAGGATCGGAATCAAGTTTCTTTTCTATTTTAGGTCTGAGGTTGGGACTTGAACTCCATGCCTGATGCTTGTGTTCATTGGCTAGTGCTCTACCAACTGAGCTGTACCTCCAACCTCAGAATCAAGTTTCTACACACTCTACCAAGAAACTCCAACTTCACTAATTATTATTATTTTCTTATTGTGCCAGCCCTCGGGTTTGAACTCAGGGCCTGGGTGCTGTCCCTGAGCCTTACCACTTTGAGCCACAGCTCCATTTTTGGCTCTTTGGTAGTGAATTGGATGTGAAGGCCTCATAGACTTTCTTGCATGGGCTGGCTTGGAACAAAGGTCCTCAGATCTCAGCCTCCTGAGTAGCTAGGGTTACAGGACTGAGCCACTGGCACCTGGCAACTTCACTATTTTTTTAAATTAAAAAAATTCTGATGTTTGAAGCTTGTTGTGACTTCCCACCCCCTTTCCTTTTGCTTTTGTTTGTTCAAAAATTGATTTTTTTTTCCTTTTTGGTTTGTTGTTTCTGGTGTTGCTCTACCACTGAGCTATATCTCTGGCTCAAAAACTGATTTCTTATCAACAAAATTTGTCTTTGTATTGAAATGCACTTCTTTCAATGTTAGTACCTCAAATACACTTCAGCTTCTTGTAATTTATTAGTGAAATTCCATACCAAATAATGCCAAAAATGCAACTGGTATTTTCTACTTGATGTGGAGGCTTTCAGAAAAACGTGACTCATAAGGCATCAAAAAAACTACAGTCAAGCCAAGTGCCAATGGCTCACACCTGTACTCGTAGCTACACAGGAGGCTGAGATCTAAGGATCTTCGTACCAAGCCAGCCTGAGCAGGAAAGTCTGTCAGACTCTTATCTACAATTAGCCACCAAAAAGCTGGAAGTGGACTTATGACTCAAGTGGTAGAGTGGTAGACTTGAAGAAAAATGCTCAGGAATAGTGCCTAGGCCCTTAGTTCAAGCCCCAGGACAAGCACAATAAATAAATTAATTAATACCACAATCAAGAAAAAATTAGAATGCTACACACAAAACTTATGAAAATTAGATACTTTATTTGTAGCTTAATCAAAAGAACCATTTTCTTGTTCTTCAAGACGTAAATACATACTAGAATAAACTCTGTAGAATATACAAAAAATACATATTTTTCCCATGAAAATCTTCTTCATAATAAATAGAAGGGAACACGTGTGTGGCTGATCCTGATAATTCTCCGTGTCTGCTTAGGTTTTCAGACTGTTGATTTATTTTTAATCTCTTGAAAGAATGGGGGAGTTCCTTCTCCCCTAAAAGGTCATGATAAATAATGCATGAAGCAATCCTCCCTCCCGATTTTCTCCTTTTCCTCCACATTTTTTTTTCCTTTTGCTAGAGAGTTCAGCCTAAATTTCCACGCTTGCATTCAATCATTACAAAGCTTACAAATTATACAATGACTTCTAACCTGGCTCTTTAAAAACCCCAGTTTTTCTCTTACCCATTATAAATCATAAGAGACAGATGGCAAAATGGAGAAGAAAAAGGAAAGAGAAGGACGAAACAATGGGCATTGTGAGGAATCTGGGAAAAACAACAAAGTGCGCACCACAGAGGGAAAGTTTGGTTTGACAGGTGAAATTCCCACAGCCTGCAGACAGCAATGGGAAGAAAGCAGATGCCAGCCATTGCAAATCTGTGGATAATATTATTACGGGTCCAATCATTCAGATGCTAAGATACATTTCTTTCTACTAGGCATTAACATCTCTATGTAGACGCAAAGGTGAAGAGATCACAGGAACGAGTTGCATTCCCTGTGGGAAATTCACAGGAGTCCTTTTCGGGCGATTAAGTGACTAGAGGAGCATCAGTCCAACCTCTTCTTTTCACCAGTCTCTTTATTCTCAAGAAACGCTCACCTGCCTCTTCAGTGGCCTGTAATCCTAGCTACTCAGGAGGCTGAGCTCTGAGGATTGGGGTTCCAAGCCAGCTGGGGGTGGGGGGGAGTGGAAAGGAGGAAAGTCCGTGAGATTCTTATCTCCAATTAACCAACAGCAACAACAACAAAAAGTGGAGCTATGACTCAAGTGGTAGGGCAGAAAAAGCCAAGGGCCAGCTCCCAGGTCCTGAGTTCAAGTCCCAGTACCTACACACACACACACACACACACACACACACACACACACACACACACAGAGAGAGAGAGAGAGAGAGAGAGAGAGAGAGAGAGCCCTCACCACCCGCCCTTGTCCTCTTGGACAATAAACTCCCTTACAGCTTCCATAAATCAAAGTTAACCCATTAGGCAACTAAGGGAGGAATTATCCCACAGGGCTACATCTGCTCTGCGAAGTGGCTTCTAAGGGTGTGGGAAATGGGGGCAGGAGGGAAAACAAGGGAGGGAGGAGATAGCCAGGAAAGGGACCCCCCCCCACCTCCCTTAAAGGTCTCTGGAGGTGGGGAGCTCTGCTAACTCTCCCTGGCTACTACGGGAAGGCGAGAGGTGGAGTCTGCCAATAGTCCACGTCGGAGCCCGCGGGGCTGGCGGGCGATAAAGTGCAGCTGTAAGGGGACGTGGAGCTGGAGGACGCGGGCGACGAGGAGGAGGAGGAGGGCGAGGCCAGCGACGCGGGGCTGTGGGTACAACTCCACGTGGGAGCGGGCGAAGGGCTGTCCCCGCTGGCGCCCCCGGGGCTCAGCAGCACCGCCTCGGAGAAGGAGATGGCGCCGGCCCCGCAGTGATCCGCCAGCCGCAGGGTCTCGGTGAGCGCCCAGATGTAGTTGTGGGCGAAGCGCAGGGTCTCGATCTTGGTGAGCTTGGCGTCCTCGGGGAAGGTGGGCAGCACCTCGCGCAGCGCGTCCAGCGCCGCGTTCAGGTTGTGCATGCGGTTGCGCTCGCGGTTGTTGGCTTTTAATCTCCGGCTCTTCTTGATGCGCTGCACCGTCTCGGCCGTTTTGGCACCGCGGGTGACGGCCCGTGCCCGAGACTGCCGCCGTTTGCACTCATGGACCAGACCCAATAATGGCGTGGGACGACAAACCCCGGCCCCCGCGACGGCCCGGCCCCGCGCCCCCGGCCCGGCCTCAGCTCCGAGTTTCGCCGGCGCCCTCCCCGGTGCGCCCGGCTCGTCGTCGTCGTCGTCCTCCTCTTCTTCCTCGCCGGCGCTGGAGGACAGTGGCGTCAGGGTGACCGAGGCTGGGGAGGCTGAGCCGAGCAACACCAACACGTCCTCCTCCTCCTTCAACTCCGCGCTCTCGGATTTGACGAACATCCTACAGAAGAGATGATGGGAGAGAGAGAAAGAGAGAATAGTGTATCCATGTATGAGATGGAGACTTAGACGCGGGCGCGATCTCGGCTCCCCGGGGCGCGGGAGAGCCAGGCCAACAAGGATCGTCCTGAGCGGAGACCCCGCACCCCGGCCTGCGGGGATTCTTGCTCAGAGAAGGAAGGGACGATTGGCGAGCCTGGAGCGACCCAGCTTCTGCCCTGCGCGGGCGCGATCAAGAAGAGAGTTGCGGGGAGGAAGCCAGCCCCTGCGGCGGCGCAGATGCTTACCTACTTGGCTCTAGACGTGCCCTCGGCGTGGCGGGGACTTTGGCGTGTGCCGGGCGTCTTTTCTCCCCACCCCCCCTTCGGCAAACCCAGCCCAACGCTGGGGCCTTTTGCTAACCAGGCCGACCGAGCCTGGCGCTGCGGTGCCGCGCCCCGCAGGAGACCCCAATAACCCGGGCGCAGGGTGCCAAAGAGCCCGCCCCGGGTGCCGGGTGTGGTGGGTGGTGACGGCAGGGTGGCGCCGGCGGTGATGGTGGTAGTACGTGTCTGTCTGTCTGTCTGTCAGTCCCCCTGGCCGTGTGGCTCCTGGCACGCGACTCCCAGCCACTCCAGTTAAAGCGAAGCTGCTTGTGGCTCAGTTGGCTGCGTGTCTGGCACACGACTCTCCTTAAAACCCCTTATATATACCACCAAGAAAACAATCAGATCTGCCCCCCGGCGCCCCCACCTCACCTACCCCCCCCGACTCCCCTCCCCTCCCTCCTCCCCTCCTCCCCCCTCCGCTTCCCCCTCCCCGGCTTATTCTTTTCATTGTATTATCATCATTCATTTCTTTCTTTTAGCCCCTTTCTCCCCCTCCCCTGGCCCAGCCATCCATCCTCCCCCGCCCCCCCCGCCTCCCCCCTTTCCCCCTTTATCTAATCAGCATCAAATGGTTCTAAAGCTCCTGTTGGAGCGCCAGGCTGCAGCCTCCGCTACCCAAAGCCACCGCCGCGGCCCCGCGGCTCAAGCTGCGGCCGCTGTCGCCGCCGCTGTCCATTGTGATTGGTGGCTCGCGCTCGGCTGGAGCGTGCCGCTAATTTATTAATGAATGGAGGTCGCGAGGCGCAGCTGGCCAATCAGGGCGCCCCGGACTCCGGGAGGCCTGCGAGCCACGCGCACCGGAGTCTGCTCCCTTTCAGCAGCTCATTAGGGGCCCCGAGCACTGGGGGTCGATGTGTGTACGGGGGTGTGTGTCGGGGGGGGGGAGAAGACCTGGACTCCAGCCCCAGCCCCCCCGTCCTCGCTCCCGCCTCGGTGGCCTCCTCTCCACCCTACGCGCGCACTAGCATCGCACCCGCGGCGGCCGAGCCTCCTAGTGTCCCAGCCAGGGGAACCCAGGAATCACTTAATGGGGGTTGGGGGGAGGGGGTGGAGGAACAAGATCCCGGGAAAAGCAGTTAGCTCTTCGGGTTTGCCTGGTGTCCTGTGCCAAAGCCTCTTAGGGTGTGTCTTAAATAGTTAAAAAACGAATTCATTTGGATAGGAGCGGGGGGGGGGGGGGAGGGGTTTGGGGGTTCCAAAACGTCGCCTCGAAGAGTTTGGGGGAGTGGGAGATAGACCAACGCGTGAGGATGTGAGAATCAATGTTGTGTCAGAACGGAATGGGGGACTTCTCTAATTGACCTGCGATAAACAGATATGGGGGTGCTGGTAGGCTTGGGATGGGGGGCACTCGTCTAGAGCGCAGCTCCTGGTTTCCTGGGTGGGTGGCAGCGAGGACGGGAGGAGCTGCTCCCGAGAGCGAATGGACTGAACTGACATTTCTATGACCTCTGCTCCACGCTGGGGGGGGGGGGGCGTTGTAGAGACATGGGCGCCCCTCCTCCCAATCCCCCCCTCTTTTCAACGAGGAGGGGGGAGAGCTGCTGGTCTGCCCACCCCTCTTCTCCTATTCTCCAGCCTCTCTGTCTTGTCGCCCTAGGAGTCCGAGCTCTAAAAGTGAGTGCCGGGCCGAGTGTTAACTGGTGCAGGAATGGCGGCCAGCACTGGGCTGCCTCCCTTGAGATCCCGTTGACAAATGGAGTTTACGCAAGGTGCACATGGAGTCAAGAGTCCGAGGGAAATGGAAATAAGGTGCATTGCAGACAGGCGTGCTGAACGTGGCTTGTTAGGGTTTGGGCATGGTTTATCATTTATGTGGTGGTTTCTGTGGAGAGATAAACAACAGGACTGGAAGGCCAAAAAAGTGACGAAAATGAAACTTAGAAACCCTGGGAGACTCTCATTTTTTTTGTAGCTCTCCAACCTTTAGACTTCCCTCTGTCTGTCCTGAAATTATTTGGAAACGATCACAATTTTCTATTTGCTTCTTGATATTTTTTTCGACTTCTCTGTCTCCCCCTCCCCCACCTTTAAAACACATTTTCTAAATTTAAGAACATTATTTCCCCACTTTGCCTCTCTTACACACAAACACACACACACACACACACACACGCACACACACACCTTTTGGAAAACTTGATTCTATCTGTTACTTGTTCTATGTATCCAGGAACAAATAAGTTGGTTAAAAAAAAAAAGGGGGGGGGAGGAAGGGAAGAGATTCAGTTTTCTTATGGCCTAAGACTCTCTCAACTTTCATTGGTCTCTATTTTCGAGGAGCCTGAAAACTCATAATTCCACTTAAAAGGTTAATCAAAGCAAAAGACAGGCCAGGAGGAACCACCAGAACTATCCAAGGGCTCATCGTGGTGTGGTTTTACAGGCAATGGTGACTGATACCAAATCTTCTTCTCAAACTCCTTCTAAAAACCAACCAAGGACCTAACCTTAGCTAATAGAGATTGAGAACAGATACACCATTTTAGTTGTTTGCAAATGTGGGTAAATTAAAGGATGAAAAAGCTAAAGGCTTTGAGAGAAATGGGAGAGAATGATGATGCATTGCGCTTGTAAATTAACATGTTGAATTGAAACCCCTTTGTACATCTACTTAAAAAAAATAGCTAAACCTGGTGAAGCGTTCAACAACTACTTAAAAATTCATAATAATTGCTGGCATGATATAAGGAACTATGGTGGTGCAGTCTTTGGCTAGTTGTGTCTTCTGACAGGAGCTACCAGTCGATTCATATAATAGAAAACCAAAAGACAGTTTGTTTTAGTATCAACAGAAACATGACTTTTTTGGATAGGTTGCTTCAAGTATTTTGATTGAACTAGGACACTAGTCAGGAGGCTGAGATGTGAGGATCACATTTCCAAGCCAGCCTCCTCTCAAAAGTCTATGAGACTCTTATCTCCAATTAACCACCAAAAAGCTGGGTGTGAAGCTATGGCTCAAGTCCTAG